>NC_092643.1:47868706-48095615 GCF_039555335.1 Amphiura filiformis
AAAACTGTGTGTTATGAACATCGTGTATGCGTTCAACTAATAATTCCATCGTAATAATAAAACGCTGATTCAGGCGTTTTATTCAAAATCTCGGATTTTGACAAAACTACAGCACCTAGAGTCTTGATTTTTTCAGGGTATATTGGTTTAATAAAGTACAATATATTCGTGTAAAAAAATTAATTTTAAAAAATCAGTGAGGGCGTCCTCCTCAGCAAATGTTATAATATGGCTTTAATGTTTTGGTTTTTGTCCAGAGGATTTTCATGAATTGATTAGGAAGGAGGTTTAATTTTGTCAATGAAAAATTAGCATTGTTAGAAGTTTTTGGTTTTTCCAACAATGCTTGAGGAAAGGAGGATGCTTTTTTTTCCTCACAGGAGGCAAAAATGAAATTTGTTCTGATTTTGATGAAAATGATCTCTAATTATTTGTCTTGTTCAAAGAAATCAGAAAAAAAAGTTGTAACTAGCGCACTTTCTTATCCAGGTAACACAACAATTGTGAAGGTCAAGTGGACTCAATAGACCTCAGTGGATATTATCCTATTTTGATGTGTTACCAAGGTAATGAAACATCCTACATAGTGCAAATTATTCTTTTTCTGATTTATCATGGACAGGCCAATAAATTTGAGACCATTTGCAGCAAAATCTGAGCAATTTTAACCATACGTTGTAGATAGGTCAAACTATACTGTTTCTGAATCCTTAACTTGAATCTTATACTTTTCTGAGGAATACATAAGTATTGTTTTTAACCAAGTCCATGTCATTTATAACTTGACCCCTGTGTAAAAATTCAACCACCTTTAAAAGGGCACGGTTGAAATGCCTCCATAGTCTGTAATGATCAGCATCTCTGCCAAACACGGTACATTTAACATGGTTTGCACAATGGTTACATGAATCTATTGGACTATGAAGTTTTCCTAAAGCATTTCAAATTCTAAAAATTTGGAAAATCTAAAAAAAAATCTCACAAATACCAGAAATTGAGAAGGGAGGAGATGAGAACCAAAACATTTTTTTTCAGCCTAAACCAGGTTTAAAACCAAATTCATTTAACATTTCAGGTGCACTTTTAATTTTGTAATAATTATTCTGTCTGTTTTCCATCAAAAAAGTTTCAGAAAATTGCTCATTATTTTGTTTTATGAGGCCCATGGTGGGAATGGTGGCCCCATTAGTGTTAATGAATTTGTTTTCCCAAAATTGGTGTTTTCTAGTGTGGATATTTTGTATCAGAAAATGTTTGGCTCGATGCAGAATGAAAGTACAAAGTAAGCCTTGGGCTATATCGTTCTCACTGGGAAATGGGAACACTCAAAGTAGATGGGTATTTGTTAAAGTGAGATGAAAAATGTACATAAAAAATATGCCTATTACGCAGTTCGTAATTAAGGTGGCCCCCACACAAAGGTGTGTAAATAAGAAAGGTTTGCAAATACAAATAATATAAATATGCAAATAACATGACACAAAACTATAGAGCACATCAGGCCACCATATTTTATCACCATACCAAGTTTGGAGTTGATCGTTTAATGTGTTTAAGCTACAGAGTGGATTAATGAAAATGAAGGCAAATTATGCAAATAAGCTCATTAATATTCATAAATGTGCAAATAGCATGACACAAAACAATACAGCACAGGGAAAAAATGGGGATGGTAACGAGCAAAATATCCTTAAAATGACCAAAAATGGGATGAAAAAATTGACAAATGGGGACGAAAATCTGGCCTTGCCCCCTAAATGGGGACAAAAATATGGCTTTGCCCCCTCACACCAAAATCCTGGCTACGCCACTGATTACAGGTCGTTGTCTCTAGATTACTGCTTGGCAGGCTCTTTGACTATTCAATCTATCAAAATGTTTTTTTTGTCTCTCAAAGCCTTAAAGAATTGCATGAGACATCTAGACCAAAATGCTGCTTTCCAGATTATACACAAACCAATGGGGACTGCGTTTTGAGACCCAACAATAAAAATAACATTAATTGCATAATCATCAATAATATAAATTTAGAATCACAAACACAATGAGAACATTGTCAGTAGATATTCTGCAGCCTACATTTGACCAGGATTGAACCGGCTAGACCGGTCAGCTATAAGCCAGGCCAGGCTAGACACATACCCTGGGCAATCACTGACAAATCGTCCATACTCTTGCTGACCAAAGAGATGAGTGACCGCCTGCCTCTGAGGACTTCATGTAAAATTTTAAGTGAATAAAATTGTTTTTGCTTTATCTGATTTATCAGAATATTATTGATTGATTGATTTATCAGAATATTATGTTAACAAATCTTATATTAAACACATATTGCCGTTTACACACAGCTAAAAAATGTCATAACCATTCAAATTTCCAGGTATTTGTTTTTGTTCATTTCTGAAGAGTTTGACCTTGGCTTGACCTTATTTGTTTGTAGTTGCTTTCCACATAAAGACTCTGTGTCTTTTAGAAACTTATGTTGATGGCCCGTTGATAGTCCCATGACGTCATTATTGTCACACATTTGGTGAGGACATGAGTGGTGCTGCGGTACGGGCTTGTGCCTCACAACAGAATAAAAGATTGCGGGTTCAAACCTCATCGGTGCCATCGTGTTGTGCACTTGGGCAAAGTGCTTTACCTCATTTGCCTCACCCCAACCAGGCGTAACAGGAAGCTGCTAAGGAATAATTACAATCAAACACTATGGCTGCTCCCTTGTAGAAACAAAATGATTCTGATGTATCTCATTGGCAGCTATAAAAATGCTAATATCTATTATTTAAATTATGTGACAAAATTCTTTGGTATCTTAAATTGATCTGGAAGATGATATGATGTCATGGTCTGGTGAAATCATCATGTCATGTGTGGTTGGTATATTGGTGCAAATCTAATATTATCTTTACTAGAATGATGGCTTTCTCAAAGGTGATCTAGGCCTAGTTAACTGCTTCTCCTATCAATCATCCTGAGATTTTTTGAAAGTGTTTTATTAATGACAACATCATTCCTTTTTTAAAGGGAATTCTTATTTTCCTTTGTTTGAAAAACCTCCATGAAGGCACTGAGATCAAGGACATTAAACCATAATTTCCAGGTACTGTATGTGTTTTTGTTTTTGTTTGACCTTAGCTTGACCTATAATTTGTTTGTAAACAATATGTAAGGAATTCCCTTCTAGCTTCTTCCCTGGTCAAAAAGGTCAGCAACCAATGTGGTCAGCAACATTATCACTTGCTTTCTGTCAATTCTTGAAACAAAAGGTTGGATTTATCTAAATTTCCTTTGGACTTAAACATGTTAAAGCCATACTATGTATTGTAACATTTGCTGAGGAGGATGCCCTCAATAGTTTTCCAAAATTCTGTTTTTACACGATTGTAATGTACTTTATTAAACTACTGTCAGTCTACTCTGAAGTACAAAGTACTGACGCGGACGAACACATTGTGCCGGCTTTGAAGGCACGCATACCTGCAGCAGAGACGCAGCACTACGCACTGTTAACGGCAACTTAACGCACTGTATATGCGCGCGTTGTCACTTTGTTCTTCACAGTGGACAAACTGTAACATAACATACCCTGTAAAAATCAAGACTTAAGGTGCTGTTGTTTTGTCAAAATCCGCGATTTTGAAAAAAGTGCATGAACCGTCATAGTACATGATAATTATTACGATGAACATTGGAGTCTAACCTGTATGCGATGTTCATAACACAGTACGTACATTGCGTGTGGGGTGGTCTTATACATATCAAAGGACCGTGCTGTAGCACGATCGACAGAGTAAAACCAATTGGCGACATCAGTGCTGGAAATTCCCATTTCCTTTGCTTTATCTCGGTTCTTCCGCTCAAAATTAAAAGGGAACATATAGATAGTAAAAGCTGACACTTCATGGATAAGAAAAAGTAATCTATTTTTTATGGAAATGTTACAATAGCTTACAATAATGGCTAAAAAAGAATATAGTGATAGAACATGGGGGAGGGTCTTCCATAGGAGCCAGTTTCACCAATTTGTGATCTGTGTAACTATGTTCATTTTTGAACCCCGGTAAACAAAGCATAAGGTTTCAACCACTCCGGCAAGAATTTTACTAAAATTATCGGCATCAAGACACATAATATTTCTTCACAGAATGCAAATAAAATAACAAACAGACACACACACAAAAGGGGAAAGAAATGAGAAGAGATGAGAAGGGGGAAAAGGAGAAAAGAAAAAGAAGGAAAAGAGAAAGAGATATAGAGAAAAAAGGAGGAAAAGGGGAAAGAAAAGGAGGAGGAAAAATTAACGGATTTACATGATCAGCTGGCTACACTGCTGATGGACAGACAGACAAACCAACTTGTCTAAGGGGCTGTGCAATAATTATCAGCCCCCCCCCCCGGGGGGGGGTAAAATTTCTGAACGGCTCACCAAAAATCGCTTGCCCCCCCTCTCGGCCCGCCAAAAATCGCTTGCCCCCCTCTCGCCTGCCAAAAATTCTTTGCTCCCCCTTGAACATGCCAATTTTTGGGATCCCAAATTCCAAACTTTAAATGGTCTAGATGTATGTTGCTTGAAGCGTTTCCGTGCACGCTTTCCTAAGCCTTTTAGGCGTTTTATTAAAAAGCGCCCGTGAATGCGTGCCAAAATCGCCCCCCCCTCTCCGCTTGCCAAAATTGCTTGCCCCCCCCTTCGCTCGCCAAAATTTTTTTGCCTCTCCCCCCCAATTTTACCCCCCCCCCTAAGTTGACTTGTCGTTCATTTACTGCCATGCAGCATCTTTTATTGGCTGACTATATTACTACCCAGTACTTGGCCTGAGTATAATAAGTGACTTGTCATGTAGTAGCATGACAATACATTGACAACCTGTAGAAATCAGCTTTTTCAGTTGAAATCCATACACCCCCTATGGAAGACATGACCTTAATCTTCCACACAGGGAGTGTGAGTTTCAAATAGGGTTACCTGAATGGGTGACTCCATTTGAAATCTACACCCCCCCCCACCCCTGTGTAGGAGATTAAAGTCATGTCTTCCCAGGCCCATAACCAGGGGCTAGGGTGAATCCCCCCAAATCACCAAAGGCCCAAAAAGTCCCCTTTTGACCCAAAAGTCCCACAAGTTTGCGAAAGCGAGGGAGCGAAAAAATAGAGGTTTTTATGCTTTTTGGTCAAAAAGGTCCAAAGTCCACTTTTTCAAAATCCGCCCCAGTCCAAAAAGGTCCAAATTTTGAAAAAAAAAGGTCCACTCTTTCAAAATCAGCCCCCAAAATAAATCCTGATTACGGGCATGTGTCTTCAATAGGGGGTGTATGGATTTCAACTTGAATAGCCCAATGCCAGCTATGGGTACCCTCCCCTACATTGTTTTTAAAGGCCGTCTAAGGAAATTAATAAAGGAAGTAAGGAATATTACAATTAGTCCCACAGGGAATTGCGTTCCAATCTGTTGCTTGTTTTCATGGACAATGAATGAGTTGCAGGGTGTTGTCCATCTATTTATATTAGGAGTGTCTATAGTAGGCCAGGCTATCTTAAAGTTCAAAATATGGTCATTTCAAATGCTTGTTTGCATTATTTGAAATTAAATTAGATACTGATAAGGAGTTCAGGGGGAGGTAAGGGAAGTATGGATTTTTGGCTCGAAATACAGGGACAAAATTTCCCCAAATTTGACATCTGCATCTTCTTTATCCCTGTTTCAAACCAAATTCAACCTAATTTTGGACCATTTTAGCATTAAAATTACAAATTTTCACACACTTTGAGCACATGACCTGGTCAAGTCATAATGAAACCAAGTCATTGGGACTATTTTTGCAAAATTTCCCCTGTGGAAATTGCACTGGGTATACCACTGGTGACCATCTCTCTTTCATTAGCGTTTTAATAGCTTAGTCTAGACTCCTCTGAATCAACTTGTTGTAGGCATGTATAGGGGTTTGTCACTCCTCCCACACAAACAGTCTGTTTACATTCTCACCACTATCTGCTGCTACTCATCTATACACCTCGATGTAAAATGCACAACACAATTGCGCCACCAGGTTTCGAACCCTCAACCCGCAGATCATGAGTCAAATCCTATACCACTGCACCACCGTACCCTCTGGTATCATAATCATATTCATTAGGTGTACCCCTTAGCATAAAATTAGCACTTGTATGACAGCCGGGCAGCACTGAATATTAATTAGATTCAATCATGTTTCACCGTTGTTCATCACCGTTTAACAACGATGCGGCGCGTCGTCTGCGTGGTTTGCCAGCGAGGGCAGCTTTAGCTGCCCGAGTGAAGTAAACCACGAGACGCTACCGGACGCGAAGTTGTTAAACGGTGATGAACAACGGTGAAACATGATTGAATCCTTTCAACAACGAAAAGAAGCTAAAGATCGTATAATTCACGATTATTTCACGGGGAAATGTCAGTTAATCATTGTCACTAAGCCTTACAAAAACCTCGATGATTTCTCTGTTAATATCATCAATAAAACTACAGAATAAAACGGCAAAATTTAGCCGCTATTTGAAAATACTGATTCAACTTGCAAGCTTGCATACGCACAAAGGTTCCAGGCATGACGAATTTTACTGGCGCTCTCGCGAACGCGTAGTCTCGCTCGCGTTCGGCGATACGCTTACAGTAAAAGTGTGGATTCATCACGGATTAACAACGGTTGGCTCCTGTACAAAGGTATAGGAAGAGTTGTTGAACAGGATATATACAATTTGTGCATGTCCATCAAGATCTTTGGTTTGTACCTCAAGTTCTTCAACTTGACCCCATTAGTACACAGAGAAAACTGCTCTTTAAAGTTTACACAGTTCTTCAACCAGTGAAATTAGCACACAAGTTGTTCTAGTGAATGTTCTGTTTACACAATAAGCACCTGTTTTAACTTTTAAACAAAATAATGAAACTTTTAACAACTTTTTTCAGCCCGGCAGATTTTGGAATGCTTGTTTTTCAGTTGTCGTAACAAGCATCACCCTATGTGCAGTTGGAAGATGACAACAGATTCTGTCCACCCACCCATCGACAAAATAGTAGGTACATTTGTACTGCATCATATTCAGTTGACTACCCAGCAAACACACAACGTTTGATAGAAAATGCTTAAATGTCGGGTTATAATAAAGGGTATAAAAAATGTTTTAATAACATTCAAAAAACATTTTGGAAAATATAATGCAAAACTTTCTTCTAAAAGAATATTTTGCAAAAATGTTAGCCCAAAATATTTTACAATAACGTTTTAAAAACGTATTCATGACCTTTATATAGCCCAACATTTAAATGTTATTTTAAAAAACCGTTTGAATAAATGTTTCAAGAACATTTTTGTGTTTGTTGAATGCCACCCCCTGTTGCAGTAGGCATATCTGCATATCTGCAAAGAATTCTGTAAAATTAAAAAAAAAAATTCAGATGGCGGAAAAAAGTTATAAGGGTCTGGCCAATATCCATTTGGCATTTTGGGGATTTTTTTAGCTGCATGCGAGTCGAGTAAAAACCGGTGTGTTTTTTGGCCAAAGTGGATTGCTTTTGATCGATTTTTTAAAGCAAAATGTAGGAACATATTCGAAATATGTTTCCAAAAATTGTTCAGATTTGTCAAACTTTCATAGATTTTTAGGGTCATTTATAGCAACTTCCACAAAAAAAAATACAAAAAATACAGACCAACTGACCCTACTTGGAAAGTCTGTTTTTTGTTGCCTTTAGTGGTATATGGATTGCATCAATGTCTATTTAGGGTTAAAATGATCTTGAATTAATTAGGATGTTCCTCCATCACCACTGTCAATAGTTCCCCTGAGCAGTTCACAACCATAACATTATTATTAACCACATTGCCTAAAATTAAACTATCGTTTATTATGTGATCCTATATTGCCATGGTGATGAATTTGGAAATGGAAGACTCTAGGCCTAAATTAATTGATCTATACTCATCAGGATACAGGGTCACTGTCATTCAAAATTAAATGAAACTTCCTGATCTACAACCCTTTAACCCACCAAATTTCCAAAATTTTGATATCATTTTAATCCATTTTTCAAATATACCATATAAAGGCATAGCATTCACACTTGTAGATTCAATGTAAAAGAATGAAAAACATAAAATATATTTCAAGAATTTGATTAACTTACTGTCACAGATGACAGCTGATTTTATGACAGTTGAATTCAGAAGCAATGATTACTGTAAATGTCCATCCTATAAGCCTACCCTCTTAAAAATGAGCAATAAGATGGTACTGGGTGGAATAAAAGTATTTATAGATATAAAGGTAAAAACCATTTAATCATGCTAATTGAACACATTAGGAAATGAATTTGGAGAAAACCTTCTGTTAATAAATACTATGCTGAGCCACCAGCCTGGGTGGCTCACGCCCAGTAATTTCAGATGATTGAGCTCAGTAATACATCAAAGAATGTCTTCCAATTCATGAAAACAAATAGATAATCAGCTTATCGGATTAAAAGCTTAGAGGGAAGGTCTTGCTGCTCAGCTTAGTGTTTGTAATTATCAGAAGGTTTCTCCAAATCCATTCTCTAATGAGTTATAGGCAAAATATTTGTGCAACAAATCTTCAGGAACTTCAAACATCTTAAATAATTACCTGGTAATAACAGTAATCAATTACAAAGATTTGAAGATTTATTTTAATTTTTTATGGAACTTCCTTGTTTGTTGCCTTAAATGTATAACTGCATAGGCCTAGGGTTTCACAAATGTATGGGTATAATGTGAATGCTGAATTGTCTCTGAGACATCAATAATATAATGCAGGGGCATAGCCAGTTGTTTTTTGTCAGAGGGGGCTAAATTTAAATTTAAAATAATTTCCCGGTTGCATCATTTTTACCTGGTATTATTGGTGGGATATACAAATACCAATTTTTTTAGAGAGACTGTACATGAAATGTCTTTGAGCTTCAGAAAAAGGGCTTTATTGAGACAATAATTATAGTGTGTAAACATTTTATGTATTTTATACTATTTTGGCCCATGATCGGTATGATTTTTGGTGGAAAACAGGAAAACAGGCTCCTTTCCAATTGTCTTTTCCTTCCCGATTTTCTCTTTGATTTTTTGTCAGGAAGGAGCACTTTTCGCCAGTGCATAGGGCGCTGGTACCTAATTCTGAGATGGGGTTTGTGTACACTAAAGATTAGCTAAGATTATAGCCTTCTTCTATTGGTATGAATTATTTTTTTTACTTCTCGTGGTGGAAATGTTTTTGATGTCTGCTAATTCGATTTGCAAGGAAAAGAAAGTATGTTTTGCCGTTTCAACGAACGAAAACGATTGAGTATTGCCAAAGTTATGTTTGAATTAATTATGACTTAAAAAGTTATCATAGGTTAGGCCTACACATATAAACATAAACTTGTTCAGCAATCAGCATATCAAAAAAAAAAATGACATGGTCAAAGCGGGGGGAATGATCACGAGGTCATATCAGTGGACTACTGAATGTTTGGTTGCCTGTGAGTGCATAATTGATATGTTGATAACAGATCTAATAATGTTGTGGAATCAAAATCTTCATTATATGGACCACATTGAAGTCAAAGTAATTATCTATCCTATCCTGTATCGTTTTATGGATAAAATTGACTCAAAATGTTATTGATGATATTATTCCTATCTTTAACATCAGTTTTGTCTTTTCAACGGGAAAAATCCGATTGAAAATAAAGTTTTTAGGGGCTAGCTATAATATTGAACAATATATCCCATATTTTGACATGCACTTATAGAAATGATAAATACTGTAAAATGACACATAACTAAAGTGAGGCCAATTTCTATCTTTTTTATTTGATTCATAAAATTACATTCAACAAAATGATTGAAGACTGAGAAAACACACAATGCAGACTACAGAATGGAGTAGGTAAGATGCCATGTCCATAGCTTTGCAGGAGTTTCGGACTAAAAATCAACACATTAAAAAAATACAGTTTAAAAGTGAAGATTGTAGTGAATGATCAGTCCTTTATCATGTGCTTGCCACTATCTACTTTATAGTAAACTATACATCATGAAATAATATAAAATTATTTTAAAATAAAATGTGCATGTAAGTTGAGTTAACATAGCGAATTAACTAACAACTGCAGTGTATTTCTTGATTTTTATAATAAGCATGGGTAAAAAGCAGTAAAGACAAAAATACAGAACAATTTGGAGTAATGAATTAAAGAGTTGACAGGAGTTATAGGAGTTAATGTGTTTTGCTGTTTCAGTGTGCATGTTCTCACCATTGATGGTTTGGTGAACTGTCATGTAACATGGATGTAAGCGTGATCCTAAAAAATGCCTTTCACGGTGACCCAAACTATTTACAAGACCTCTTCTGCATTGACGCTGGCCTTCCCTTTTAAAGGGAATTTTTATCTCTTTCATTTTTGTCAGAGGGGCACACTCCCTCCCACCCCACTAGCTATATGATATTGAGTGCTAGACTAGTTGCCCATATAGCAATCAACGGCAGGTTGAAGAATTCACAGTTTTTTGTTTTTAGGGGGCAGGCTGGGCAGGGACATCGATAGGCCCTTCAAATGCTATAACCAACTGGTCTTTGACATTGTAAGAACATTTTTTAATACATTTCTTGATACAACACTAATTGTAATTAACAGAGTGGTTATCAATTACAAACCTTTCCTCCTTTCTTTGAATATGTAAAGTAATAACCACATATCACTGAACTTTTAAACAAAAGTACCAGCAGTAATATGGTTTCCTATAATACATGATATTATAAACAACAAAGAACACTTACTTTTGAGAGAAAGGTTGTTGTCCAAAAGTTGTCTAAGATATTTTTTTTAAAGTGATGGTTCAACCTGGATCAGGTCATGGAGGGCATAGTTCATCTGCAATGGTGAAATACTGTATTTCGGGGTGGGGGGGGGGGCATAGATCTGGAAATATGCCCCAAACTTTTGCCCAAAGTAGTAGAAGTTTATTGATTTAATTTTGGTTCTGACTGGACTGGGTCAACAGGGCATGGTCTTTCCCAAGCTCAAAATACCAAACAAAATTGACCAACATTTGTGATATGCATCTTATTGTAGGCCTATTTCAGACCAAATTTTGGAACAGTTTAGCATTAAAATTGCAACTTTTGTGTGTGCTAAGCGTGTACATAACTGTCCACAGTAAATTAAATTATGTGAGCTGGACAAAATTGCAACTGGGATAATAATCCATTTGAAGTCCACATTACCCCTGTGGAAGATTTTGGAAATATCTTCGACATGGGGAGTATGAATTTTAAATGGAATACGAGCACATTAGCTCACTCTATTTGTAATTCTCCTCAATCTGTGGAAGTCAAACCTTTCTCAGAGGGGTGTATGAAATTCAATGGAGCTGCCTAAAGTGTTAACTCCTTTAGAAATTCATACTTCCCCATTTTTAAAGGTGTAGTGTGGATTTTAAATGGTAATAGCTCATGTTGCCTTCTTGAACCAGGTTCTTGAACATTTTGCCCAGCAACAACGCTGGCTCATACACCATTACACCAGGCAAAATGTGTAAGGATATCAACATGTTGTCAGTATTATAACTTCAAGAATGATGATTTGAAGTGACTATGAAGAGAGGCCTATAATCATAGAGATAGGAAGCCTGGGATATAGGAAGGATTGCGGTGTGGTTCTGGATGGCTGAGTGTGAAGTGACATTCACTGGAAATCACCAGTGTAATACCCGGCTATGGAGGATTGGATTTCACCCTGGCCTCCTCAATGTCAAGAATATAAAATACCAAAAGTACATTTTACTTTTTATAAATTATATTTCAAAACATAAAAAATTGCTAACTTTATATGAATTGTACAGATTGTCAAGTTGCCAGTGCAGTGTCAGGGACCAGCAATGCACCCTTTCATTCGAAACCCCTGATCCAACTTGACTATGGTGATAGTATTGTGCAAGTGGCTACAAAGTGACCAGCAAGACATCAAGTCAGTTATCAAATAGACGCTTAGAACAGCATTGGGCGCATCCAGATATTTTTGGCTCTCCCCCTAAAGAAGACATGGGAAAATCTTAATCTTTTTAAGATCTGACCTCGTAAACAATGAGGTCAGATCATAGCCAGTAGTAGTACATATAGAGTATCATGCCTACGGATTTCATCACAGTCTCACCTTAGCACGCTGATAAGCAGCGTTTGAGATGGTGTTAATCGATAGTCGATAACCGATAATCAATGATCAATCAGCTATGAATATTTAATTGGATTCTAAAAATAATGATCACAGACTCTCATGTTCAAATGTGTGTGTGTAGGTGGGGGTGTATACCCCCTCGCATGTTGGTGCTCATAATTGCTGAGGGCGGCTTTTACCCCTAAAGAAGACATGGGAAAACTCAAACTTATTGGGAATCCCATGTCTTCTTTAGGGTAGGTGCCGTTAATTTCTGGAATAGCCCATTGTACTAGCACTAGAGAAGTAAGACTGATTCTCATTCAGTGGCAGTGGGGTGACACACACTGACACAGCTTTTTGGGTGCCACATCCATCAAACATGCAATTTTTTCATGCATGACATTTTGTAGGGTTTTTGTTAATGTGAATTATATGTGGTAAATTTAGGTTGAAATGCCAACTAATTATCAAAGCAAATGATAAGAAAACAGGTACTTCAATCATATTTTAAAGTACAATCATCCTCAACCTATACAAGAGATTGCAGCAGGGATCACCGTAGATTTCCTCTACAACAATCCGGACAACAATACACATAAAACTTGATGTATAACATGGTACCAGTCCCTACCTTAAATCCTACAGTATTTCCTCTTTTGCCTGGATTCCCCCAGTCAATCAAGCTGAAAATCTAGGTCTGAGATCTAGGTCATGTGAAGTCTGGATAATATAGTCAAAGTCAATGTTGTTATTGTCATGATTGAGTACATTCTGTCTGACTACTCTGTGTCTGCCAGTTAGAAGCTCCTTTAAATCCTTTGAAAAGGTTCAAGTCTGAAGCTGCATTGCATTAAACCATAGACTTTAGTAGGCTACTGCTATTGCCTCACCCCACCCAAGCATGCCCAGGGATGAAAGGTTGCATAAAGTCCAATTCAGACTCTACATGGCAGTGCGATGCGATGTAGCGCATAAAGTACATTTCAATTTCATTGCGCGATGCTGCGATACTTTTAAAAGCATCACATCACATCGCACTGTGGTCTCTATCTCCTTTTATGGTCATTCTGCCGACCTTGATTCTCCAGCAGCCAATCACAAGTGTGCACGGCTGCGATATCGCAGCACGATGCGAAAAAGTTTGCGGACTCTCAAAGCGGATGAAATTTCCATCGCACAATGAGAATTTTCGCCGCCGAGCTATATAGTAAAAACCTGATTTCAGTTTTAAACATTGCAGTATCGCATGCAATGTAGCGTCTGAATCGGACTTATCTGATAATTTATTATGTTGGATAGTTAAATCAATATGGTTGTAACTTTGAAGCTTAAACATCAAATTGTAGGTTTATATTGTAGGTAAAATTAATTCTTGGCCTTGCAGGGGTAGATTCAGGATTGCTCAGTGTTGTGGAGTGGGATGCAGCCGACCAATGACCAAACTGCAAAAAAAGTTTAAAAGTTTAAAAGTTTTCATATGTTTGCGGTGAGGGATAGTATTTACGCTTGGCCGTGCAGCGGCTGGCCGCGAAGCGGCTAGGGGTAGTCATGGTCTAGCCCTTGCAGGCTTCAGTGGCTGCTTTGCTATTCAAAGGCATTGTGATAAGAGGAACTGAGCCAGGGTTAGGTGGGGGTAACTTGGTGGTGGTCACTTGTAACGTTGATCCAAGGTTAGAGCTGAGGCTATAGAGTTCCACTACACAACACAAATCGGTTTAACTTGAATACAATTTGAGTGGTATATGATAGTTGCATAGCCTTTGGGTTTAGGACCTTTGATAGCATCCTAAATTGAATCGTGTGGAAACACGGTCAGTCAGATTTGGATTGAAAGTCACAGCAAAATTTGACATTTCTATAACTATTCGGGTATAAGCCCACCCCTAGATGATACCGCAAAATTGGTGGCATGCATGCTTAATACTATAGTATACCAACCACTTATACTCAGGGATGGGGTAGTCCTTCAAGAACACTCTCAGCTGAGGTTAAAAACTATGAGGCTCAGCCTTTGGACTTGTTGCTCAACTTCGCCAAGACTCTCCAGATCGGCCTTGCTGCTCTGCTTTGACGAGCCTGCTTGGCTTGGCTGAGCCTCTCCCTGATTGCAGGATAAGATGGGCTGGCACGGGGCTGGCATGTGAATTCTTCAAGAGAACAGGTAACTATCTGATGATCTAACACAAACTCTATTCAGTTGACCATACCTAATTTCAGCTGAAGCTATTGGTTGGTCATATAGGAACACTTTACCATAACAGGAGTGGACTAGCCCTGTTCGCAAGCCGCAACGCCCCTTGAATAGCAAGCAACATGAGCAATAAATGAAGCAATGAGATCATCATACAGGTATCAGAGTCCCAGCCTGTGCTAGAGAGGACCTGTACACTTGGCTACCAAGTATTATTGGAATAATTTCATGATTTTTGACAATTATCAAAGTTGGAAGGGGTCAAATAAGTCACTTTTTTAACATTTTCCCTTTGGAATTTCATCAAAAAATATTTTCATGTGAAAGAAGAATGTTTTTCCCTTCCATTTTTGCAAAAAAGTCAATTTTCATTTTTCCACCCCTACACATATTATTTAGCCTATATCTCAAAACTAGGATTGCCGAGTTCTGAACTTCTGACTGATTTTGCATGATCGCATCACATATTAGTCATATAAGTGATACACACACAATCAAAGGGCTACGGCTAGGGCTGCATCACACGCTACAGATGCACCACCTTTGATCACACATGTATCACACACGGATACCCCTTGAGGAAGCAAAAATCTACTTTAAATAGGAAGTGGCCTTTACATCAAATTATTACTTAAACTCCTGGTAAACCCTATTCATAGTTGAACTCAATCTTAACTGTAACCTCAGATGACCAACCTTAAACTATAGCCCTAAATTAAACAAATGTTTCAAGTAATGAGTAGGCTAATTATATCCAATTAAAACACTTTATTGGAAACTTTGAAAGTCTCCAATTAAATATTTAATTGTTTCTATTTGTCATAAAAAATTAAGTCAAACTCAGGAAACAGTTTCAAACTGTCAAAATCCTAATTATCTCACACTCTCAATTTAAGTCCTAATTAATCAATAGCCGGAATCAACAGAAATCAAGTCATGATTTCTAGCAAGCTGCAACCAATGTCAGTGACCTGCACACGAACACCAATGACCCTTTAGTTCGGAAACTTGACCACTGTCATGTCCCTTGTCATGTAAGCAAGGTTTTACCCCTTCAGGGAAGGTGTGAAAATTATCTTTGAAACTGTATCAAATAGGTTTCTTTTCTCTTCCCCATATGGATACTACTTAACGAAGCCTACCCGGTAGATTACATAGTAACTATTGAAGTTGCCGATGGGTAACTAGCAGATTTCAAGCTGTTCAATTAAGGCCTGACATGTTGAATTTCCACTGAGGTTTTAATAAGCAACTGATGTGATTTTCATGGCATTAGGCCTATACATTTTGAGATTTTTTTAAACTTTCAAAAGTTTTTTAGCTAGTTTCAGAATGAATGCAAAAAGAAATTTTTAAAAAGCCACTAATAAAATGCTCTTATTGCATTGTGTAAAATTCCTTCAATGTAAAGTGAGAAAATAACAAAATATTATGGGATAGTGTACATTGTATGCTATATACCTGAATGCCCCTGTCTCAGATACAGTTAACCCTAACAGTGCCACTGTATTTTGACAGAGGGAAGGGAAAGAAAAGAAGGAAGGAAGAAAGAAAAAAGAGGTAGAAGGTTTATTACTTCAGTTCCAGGGCTGGACACACCCCTGCATGCAAATGGCATGAAGGCATACTTTTGCTGTTGGGCCTGTAACTTTTTAAAAGAACTCTATTTGGCAATTTTAGCCTAAAATGTGTATTTTTGCACTCTTTGCTCAAATTTGTTAGCACCATAGGGCCTTTTCTAAATTTTAGCTTCAATATGGCAAAAATGTTCATGTGCTTTACGCACATTTGTACCATAAACTATTCTATCACCACTATACTTTAAGATATTTTTTCCAACATCTATGCCACTATCAATGAGGAACAAGTCACAAGCTGGGCTCACATCTAAATGGTTAACATGAACTTACCAGACTGTCTATTGTGTTCTTTATTCATATTTATTGTAACATTAATTTCGGAAAAAAAAATCGGGCTTGGAAAATTTCTGTCAGGTGTGTAACTTTTTAGAGTTACACGCCCGACTGACTAGTGCCAAAAAAAGTTAAGGTCCAGCCCTGTTCACTTCGGTTTTGAACTATGGACCCCTTCAGTTCAGTTTTGAGCTATGGACCCCTTGGGTGCCACCCGCAAGACCAGGGATTGCAAGCCGTGCACCTTTGTTCCATAACCATTAGGGTATAGGACATTTTTTGTTTTTGATATAGCCCCCAAATGAAATGTATTTAATTATGTTTGTACTCACTCCGGTAGCATTGTGTGTGAATTTTACATCCGAACTAGAGGCTATTCTTTTTTTATGGGCATTTTAGTGTCTAAAATGGCCCAAAATGAGGGTTTTTCAATATTGCCGTCCATTTCTAATCGTCACCCCCATAGGCTTTACATGTAAAATAAAAGGCACATAAAAATTTAATAGCCTCTAGTCCAGATGTAAAATTCACACCAAATGCTTTTTGAGTGATTACAAAGATAATTAAATACTTTTCATTCGGGGGCTATGTGGAAATTTTTTTTATGTATTCCTTGTACAATGACATTTCACTATAAAATGTCCATTGGAAACAAAGGTGCGTGAGTGCTGACCTGGTCCAGACACCAATTTTGTTTTTGTGGGTGCAGATCATTGCACAATTGTATCATGTGGGATTCTTGTGCTTGCAGTTGCTTTGTGCTGTGGTATTTAACAGTGTTAGGATTAAATATTGTATATGAATTTAGCTTAGTTTTGCATTGTTTTATGTAAAATTTGGAAAAAGTTCTTTAAAATTACCCAAAACAATGGTGCAAAGTAGACTTTTAGGCATGATAGCATTAGCAACAAAACAGTCAGTTTTGGAGGTCCGAAAGTGGAATCAGGTTGGGGTGGTTTCTTCAAAATATGTGTACAGGGATGTGCTGCATAGATTTTCAGATGCTGACTTTCTCTCGGGCTTTCTCTATACCTACTTTTTGCTGTTTTTGCTACCCATCAGTATACAAATTCTTAAAAAGCACTCATAAAGCACCCAAATTTGCCCAAATTGGGTGCTTTTAAGGGCACTTTTTCCCAAATGCTGAAAACCCATCCATCGATATACCAAAATCGTTGAAAAGGTACCCCAAAACCATTCCACATGTACACCTTCAACCAGGAAGACCACCTCCCCCAGTGGAATTTGATGTCACAACCCCAGAAGTAGGACTCTTTAGTCCCAAATTGAACCCCTTTATACCTCATCCCCAGACCCGGATTATACCAGCCAATTTACACATTGGCATCAAACAACCTTCCCATCTGCCCTTTGGAGATACCATGGTTTAAAGACCCTGTTCTTCAACATTCAATTCGGGGTGCAGTACACACATGTACACTAAACTCCCACAGTAAGCTGATATTTTGTCTTTGCCAGTATTGAAACAAGATCTTGTAAGTGTCTGATATCTCCTTGCTGTGTCAAATTAAGTTGCATCTGTACGAATATTTACTGCACCTGTTTAGGCATCTGTCCATTAGGTGTGGCAGAAAAAAAATTGTCAGGAATTCATAGGCTAGGTGAGGGCAGCTCCAGGTTTTTGAAAGAGGCAGTTGCAAGGGGACTGCTACCACATGTGAGAATTCTTGCCCCTTCCTGTGGGTGCTGATGGCCCTGATATTTTAAAGACCTTTTTTGAACTTTTAGCCCATTTTTGATCATTTTCTTCAAAGTTTTTCCTCTTGAAAATTGTCTTGCTGCCCCCCCTTTACGTGAATGGACCCCCGATGGACCCGTGGTTCTACGCATTGTATAATTGATGTGACGTAATTACATGTGATGCAATTATGAAACTGAGATGATTTGTGCATGTGATTCGTAAATATGAATACTGAAACAATGATTTATACATGTGATTCGAAGAGTACCCTTTTTCAATTTTGTGACCAAGTGGTATGAAAAATGATCCTTTTTTAGTTTCATGAATTGTGTTTCTTAATCTGAAAATTACCCCCTAATTTTGTGAAATTTCCAATGAGCATGAGTATCCCACGGGATACATGGAGTGCCAGATCCAGGTTGAAACTACAAGTAATTATACCATTATATTGATAAATGCAAGTAACAGCTCTTCAATTTTCAATAATTTAATTTTATAAGATTCAACAACCAACAGGTCAGTGGCCATAGGGCATCACCTCCTAGTCAGCATAGCCCATATATTTGCCGCATCTTTGTATCAAATCTCTACAGGGTGAAAAATCAAATTCATCTCACAAGGTTCTCTCTACTGTCTATGGTTGTGTCCTATCTCTCCTGGATTGGGAGGGATTGATTCAGGATATTGGGGGTTAATTAATGAAAATTGGATGCAATAACATGGAGGAATTTCACAAAATAATCAGTGCCTAAAGGCAGAGTATTTATAGGAGAGAGGAAGAGGAGAAGAGCTGTAAGTTTCTGGATGCAAATTGCAAATTTTATGGCGGAATTTCAAAAAATAATTAGTGGCTAATCAGTAACTAAGGCGACAAACAAAACTACGGACGGATAGACATGCCAAAAATAAGGCCAGTCGGTCAGATTTTTAAAAAACTCAAGTTTACTTTGTGCCAGCCGGGTGCCACTAGGAATGGAAATCTGCAAGTGAACTCATCAATATACCAATTTCACAAGAATTTTAGACCCATCGCTGTTTATACCAAAGTCCGATTGTCAAAGTTATATCAAACTTGGCCTACAGGTAAATTAGGTCATTCTTGGCCAAGTTAGAACACTTGGAATGCTAGTGGCTCCGCGATAAACACAAGCGCATATAGCATGGTACAGTAGAAAGCCCGGGTAGAAAGCATGCATGTGCCTTACATTGCATACACGCTTAGTACGCTATACATGTACATGGACGCAACAGGTATGTCAGGCGAGGCTTGGCCAAGAAATACTTAATTTACCTATATAGCTAGCCTGCATGTCATTGATATACCAAAATGTGACTTTTGCAATATATCCCAGTACGGTATGGTCAAGTTGTGTACTGAGTACCCCAGGCCCAGACTCACAGGATGGCCAGGAAGGAGCAAAATGCTGAGGAAGAAAATGCAATGTAGGTTATAGCTAAAGTGCAACAAGTTATCCACTTATTAGATCTACTGCTGAGGCCAATAACCTCATTGAGGCATCACACACTATATGTCCACATACAGTCCAATATCTCAAGATTTGGCAATCTCTTAAGGGGACTCGATCTTTTGTGCGTAATTATAGAGGGCCAGGGGATTCACTCTATCATTAAATTTTTTTTGAAGAAGTCAAGGAGCCCTAAGAATAAAAACTGTAGTGTAATTCATGCCAGACACAATTTCTTTATATGACAAAAATTTAATTTTTGTAATCGATCAAAACACAAACGTTTTATATCAATTTTAAAGTTAGCCTGAATCCGTAAATATGGTACCTCTCGCCCTTTTTTAGGTCAAGGCTGTTTTTACCATTATGCAGCGAACCATTGTTGAAGCTATTTCACATACATGTAGAAAACATTCTAGAGAAAGAATGAGGCCATATACTGTTGAAATATCTTTTGTTGATTTCGAATGATAATGTCATGAAGTCGTAAATTTTAAGGTCAAATTCCTAAACCTAAAACAAAACATTGCGACTTGAGATATTTCCCGACTTACATAATTTCATCATCACATCAGTGTCTTTATTATTTGTTTGAAACCTTTCCCAAACGTTCGTGCTCTTTATGCATAAAACGGCTAATCTATCTTTACAAAACGCATCTTTTTTTAGTAAACAAAAGGCTAAAGATGACATTATGAGATTTAACTTTTATCATTACACTTCTCCACTCAACCGTGGCCGAGCGGTAAAGCGCTAGACGCGTAATCAAAGGAAGTTTCGAATCGCTGGTTCGAATCCCAACGAAGCCTGTGGAAACTTTTTTTCTTCAAAATTCATGATTGCATTCCGAAATGAGTCACTTGTCGGTAAATCATGTATCGTATCCTTAAAGGTAAGAAAACACTAACGTCCTTTTTAGAGCAGGTGTAGTGGCATACATATAGGCACCTTGTAAGTCTTACGCTAAAATTCAACACAATCTGCATGGCTACACTTTTCAATTTACAGAATGTCTTCTCTAATTTGATATCCCATTTAAAGCCATATTATAACATTTGCTGAGGAGGACACCCTCAATATTTTCACAATTCTTTTTTTTTACACAATGATATTGTACTTTATTAAACCAACATACCCTGCAAAAATCAAGACTCTAGGTGTTGTAGTTTTGTCAAAATCCAAGGTTTTGAATAAAATGCAGGAACCGTTGTTTTATTATTACGATAGAATTATTAGTCGAGTACATGCACAATGTTCGTTACACAGTGTATGTGCATGGCGTGCGGGACGGTGGTCTACACAACGAAGGATTGTACCATATCACAACCGAAGGAGTGATACGTATTGGCGACATCGGCGCTGGTAGTAAATTCCAATTTTCTTTGCTTTGCCTTAGTTGCTTGGCTCAAAATTAAAAGGGGATATATCTGATAGTAAAAGTTAACATTTTATGGCAAAGAAATGCTGATCTATTTTGTATGAAAATGTGGCTTTAAGCAAAAAAACAACGGGGAAAGGGCCAGAAAGTCTGTTCTAATCCAAATCAAAAGTGGCACTTAAAGCCATATTATAACATTTGCTGAGGAAGACGCCCTCACTGAATTTTAATCCATTTTTTACACGATTAAATTGTACTTTATTAAACCAATATACCCTGCAAAAATCAAGACTCTAGGTGCTGTAGTTTTTCAAAATCCGAGATTTTGAATAAAGCGCCGAATCCGCGCTTTATTATTACGATGGAATTATTAGTCGAACGCATACACAATGTTCATAACAGACAGTACGTACACAGCGTGCGGGGACGGTGATATACACAACAAAGGGTCGTACCACAACATGACCGAAGGAGTGAGTACGTATTGGCGATATGTGCGCTGGTAGTAAATTCCAATTTTCTTTGCTTTGCCGTATTTGTTCGGCTCAAAAATAAAAGGGGATATATCTGACAGTAAAAGCTAACATTTTATGGCAAAGAAATGCTAATCTATTTTGTTTGAAAATGTTATAATATTGCTTTAATGTGAGATTGTCAATGGGCATCATACAACACTAGAAGTGTGCATTCATGCAATGATTACCCAGGATAGCCATGCCATAATGATGATCTCATTGACGATAACTGATCTCCATCGTTTCTTGCTCGATTTTCACAAACAAGGTGTCAAATTAAGAAGACATCTTCTGTAACAAAATGTGTATCTCGGATTGTGACTTACAAACAATGGCAGCTTATAAAACTGTTTAACTACTTTCTCAGTATGCTTGGTGTACATGAACTGATGTTTGGATAATCTTATGATCTTTTTACTCGTGTGAAAAGAAAATTAACTCTCACTTAAGGCATATTAGTTTACAACTGGCAGGAAGAAAATAATCATGTTTTTCACCTGTAAATTACTCAATTTTGTTGCAAAAAACAGCTGAAATTTAATCCTAAACCAGGGGGTGATGGTCATTGTTGTAATAACAAATACTTAATGGATAGTGATGGGTTTCAGGCCATCTTTGGGTAGATGGTCATTTGATGCGGCCAAACCAATGAGGTAGAATCAAAGAGTACCGGCTTCGCTATGTTAGCATGTCACTCATGGAGGTAGAACCAAAGAGTACCAACTCTGCCATGTTTGTATGTCGCTCATGGAGGGCAAATAGTGTACCTCCCAATGAGGTAGAACCCAAGAGTACCAACTCTGCCATGTTTGTGTGTCGCTCATGGAGGACAAATAGTGTACCTCCCAATGAGGTAGAATCAAAGAGTACCAACTCCGCCATGTTTGTGTGTCACTCATGGAGGGCAAATAGTGTACCTCCCAATGAGGTAGAACCAAAGAGTACCGACTCTGCCATGTTGGCATGTCACTCATGGAGGACAAATAGTGTACCTCCCAATGAGGTAGAATCAAAGAGTACCGGCTCCTCCATGTTTGTGTGTCGCTCATGGAGGGCAAATAGTGTACCTCCCAATGAGGTAGAACCCAAGAGTACCAACTCTGCCATGTTAGTGTGTCACTCATGGAGGGCAAATAGTGTACCTCCCAATGAGGTAGAACCAAAGAGTACCGACTCTGCCATGTTGGCATGTCACTCATGGAGGACAAATAGTGTACCTCCCAATGAGGTAGAATCAAAGAGTACCGGCTCCTCCATGTTTGTGTGTCGCTCATGGAGGGCAAATAGTGTACCTCCCAATGAGGTAGAATCAAAGAGTACCGACTCCAACATTTTTGTATGTCGCTCATGGAGGGCAAATAGTGTACCTCCCAAAGAGGTAGAACCAAAGAGTACCAACTCTGCCATGTTAGTGTGTTGTTCATGGAGGGCAAATAGTGTACCTCCCAATGAGGTAGAACCAAAGAGTACCAACTCTGCCATGTTAGTGTGTTGCTCATGGAGGGCAAATAGTGTACCTCCCAATGAGGTAGAATCAAAGAGTACCAACTCCGCCATGTTTGTGTGTTGCTCATGGAGGGCAAATACTATATACCTCTGGATAAATTTGTGCTTGGCAAACTATGATTCAAAGTGTGTCGGTATAACGTCTGCGGGTCACTTCTAAGGGGCACTTTTTGATTATGGGCCATGATTAGAAAGGGTAAAGCAGGGTGGGGGAGAGAGATCGAGTTCTGCACTGAATTCAGAACAACTTTATAGCCAACTTTGGTATGTTACATTTATGGTTACTTAGGCCTCCTCCCTGAAATTGATCATTTAATGCTTAATGATGAAATGTGAGTTTTATCCATGAGCCTGTTAATGTTTTACAAATCAATGAAGCTTTAAGGTTGGTCTGAACCCTGGAATTAGAGAAACTTTCGGGCCTCATAACTGCTAAATTGTTGGTCTAAAGTATATAAAAGTATACCGGTACATAATATTTAGAATGGCAAAGACTTGATAAGTTCATCTGTGAGGTCAAATTTGGGCCAAAATGCTCATTTTTGGCCCAAAATCCCCCCAAATTTTTTTTATTGATTTTTAAAAACTAGATAAAAATATCTAGGAGCCGTTTTTTTCATTTTTTTTAAATTTTGACCAACTTCACCAAAAATATTTGAAATTTGGGCGAAAATCAGGCTTTTTTATGATTTTTTTGAAAATTCAGCATTTTTTGACCATTTTTGGTGCAAATTCCGAAAGAGGCCCGAAAGTTTCCATAATTCCAGGGTTCAGACCAACTTTAAATTCATATTTGATCTAAAAACAAACAAGCAAGTATTGTTGTCTGTGTTTTCAATCAATTTCCATGTTGTTTTAATTTCACACCTATAGGCCTATCCATATCATGAAAACATCATCAAACCAACAATGATTCTGTTATTTTCAGAATACAAGCTTAATTGGGTGTCTGCCCAATTCCCAAGTTGGAATACAAAGCCTACAACTAAACATGTTATTATGGTCCACAATATGTGACAATAAAAATGATACAAAAATATGGGTAAACAAGAAGGTTAAGGCAATGACGTAGAAAAACATAGATCGCTGAGCTCGAACTGGTACGTTGCCATTTCATTGACAATCACACACTGAATACGCCATTATGAAATGAAGGGACCTAACAAAATCAGCATCAAATGCAACTAAAATGGGAACTGAATTTACTCTAGCATGTATGGATTAATAAAATTAAATAAATTACTTGTTTTAGCATATTCAACTTTACTGTGTACCTTTTTTTATCAAAAAATTGCTGAATAATAAAGGCAGGCACGCTCCTAAATCTAGTTCATTCGCCCGTTGCCATGCGGACGCTAAACAACTCTACCACCATGACCACTGAAGGCGAAATTTCGTAAAGTGGTAGAGTTGTTTAGCGTGGCAACACTGGTGATATACCAGATTCAGGCGTGCTTGCCTTTATAATTCAGCAATTTTTGATAAAAACAATGGTATACTGGGAAATTTAATGCGTTTTGATACATGATTTGTTCAACGTGTATTTATACAGCACCCAAACCGGGACCCAAACCTGCTTCACAGATTCGGCGAGCAGGGCACTCTATCCTTTCTACCTCATTGGGTAGAAGTATTGTTGGTCGAAGCAACCTAAAAATCGATTTTCATTATCTAGATCAATATATTATTGAACATTTACACCTTGATGTTTTGCAAAAGTACATTCTACAAATCGTATACTTTGCAAACTTGCTTAATTTATTGTTGTTAATGAGTTATGTACGTTTTACAAAAGTGTTGTTGTTTCAGCCCTCTTTACAACGTAACTCAAGAACCGCAGCACCTATAAAAGTATATCTGTGATATTTTAATTCTTCTACACGCTCGCTATGAATTGAGCAATGCAGTTTTTGCCAAAGCTCACTACCATTCGTAAGATACTGTGAACTACCTAATCACAACAGTTTAAAATAATTAATAACCTTAATAGTTGAAAGCAGGCCCACTGTGTGCCAGGGGGGGGTGAGTGGGTAGATGCTCCCTTAAATCCACAAGGTCCAAAATTTTCACTCAATTCTGCCAAAAATACTCCAAGTCCCTCCCCAAATCATGAAAAGTTTCAAGCTATTATTATTTCACACAAATACAAACAATTGTGTTACGAAGATGAACAGATTTGAATCTCTCTATCCACAGCAGCTAACGCACATGAACATTGAAAAACAAAACAAAAAACGTGCATCTGGCTGGATTCGAACCAACAACCTTGGTAATACTAGAATGATGCTCTAACCATTAGAATGATGCTCTAGCCACCTTCCCGCTCAATGTGATGGACATCATTTGAACTTAGTAATAACTATATAGATTTCAATAGTCTGCTCTTCTCCAACACGCAGCTCAGTGTGGCTCAGAGAGTTAGTTGCATGGCTAGTATTACAAAGGTTGTTGGTTCAAATCCCGCCAGATGCACTGTTTATTTGCGCTGGCTGCTCTGGGTAAAGATTAAAATTTGTTCATCCTATAAACCCAAAGAATAAGTATAACACATTTTGTTGCTATAAAAATTGGGGTTTTCTACATTATATCTGTAACTAGATTTTCACTATCGAGGGGCCATTTTCACAATCGAGGGGCCAGCAAGAGAAATCTACAAAATCATGAAAATGGGGGTCAAAACCATTAACTCCCATCCCTGCATGCTGCTTTTGCCACTGGTCTGGAACGATAAAATGCAGAGAAAGGTATGTTTCAGGGGCGTATCAAGAGCCTCGGGGGCCCTTGGACAAGGAGCAGTGCAGGGCCCTTTAACGTCTCCTTTATCAGCACTTATGTCATTTTCGCCTTTGTTCAGGGCCCCTGAACTCTCGGGCCCATAGAATTCGTCCACCCTGTCCACCCGCTTGCTACGCCCATGGTATATTTTGTTAAATGCTGAACTATTGCAATTTTGAAAAGTGAGCAAAAAATATGAAAATAATCCCAACATAAATATTTCTATTTCTTCAACCTCAAGCATACCCTAAAGTCAACGACCTATGCCTTCCCCCCTCTCCTTGGTTTGTACAACCTCATCATCATAAGCCAAGACAGGATAATGACAACTTATCGTGATCATCTAAAGCACCTCAACTAACTACCCAATAAAATTGAGTAGATTTCACCAGAATTAATCCATACAGGGGACTGGAAATGGCAGCTTATAATTGCAGATATTTCCTATCATTTCAATAAGTTCAATCAAATGTTGCAAAACTTGTTATCACCCAAGCACAGCATTGTGACGCATATCAAGTTGCATGTCCAGAAAAAGCAATTTTGAGTTATACACTGCTGAAACAGCAGAGCAATACTTAATTACTGAACTTGAACATGTACATATGTTAACCCTAACACTGACCCATGCTTTTTGGTATCGGAAGTCAGAGAAGATCCGAATTTTTCAAGAAGAAGAAGAATTTTTGACTTGGCACCCCCGGGATTCGAACCTTTGACCCCGCGCATGCCAAGCGAACGATCGCGGACCGGTAGCTGCTCGGGTTATTGCTGCCTGGCCAGCAATTCAGTGAGCATATCACACTTCGGGTGATTGCGTCATCGCAGACCCTGGGATGCATGCATGTTATGAATTTTTCATCGTGGTATTTTGTGGTTTTTACTGGTGTTAGGGTTAATGGTTAAGGCTTATCCATGTATCAATGTACTTCGGTTATATTTATAAATGCGCTTTTATAAATATGCACGTGACCACCTCTGCGCTGCCATAACAGCTTGTAGGCAGTAAGTCTTGAAGTGACCTTCTACATCTATAGCGGGTGGTCTTCCTATACATTTGAATGCAAAGGTGGAATAATATGAGACTACTGTGCAGCAAAACTGTCTATTTTGTTCAACTTTGTGATTATATTGTAAACGTTTCCGTCGTTGAATATTTTTTTTCCATCTTCAAACACTTTCAAAATGTTGTTTTTGATAACATTACAAATTCGGAATCCCCCATGTGTAATAATTTTGCAATTCAATTAATACTTAAATTTAATGATATTTATCTACAGAGTTCCTATCCTTTTCTGTATAGTGGTCAATGCATGAGGATTTGGTCAGGATTTTTGGTCAAAAATGTGATTTTGTTTGGTCAAAATTGTGATTTTTGTTTGTCAAAAACGCCAATTTCAGTTTGAGAGCATTTGAGATGGCAGATATCCAGAATAATTGGTTTTTTTAAACGTGTATAAAGTATAGGATGGAAGATTCTCAAAGCATAATAATGTGTCATATTATACACCGGAAAACCACTCAAATTACATGAATTCTGTGCAAGCCACACCCACTGAATAAGAATTAACCCTCTAACTGCCCTGTGCTGCAAAACGTTACAGCACATCCCAAGCTTGCTGGGGCGCCCAATGGGAGCTATGATAATGTGCTGAAATCCGGGGGGGGGGGGGCACTCCCACTTTTGACGTGATGCATATGTAGGGCTATTATGACCCCCTTTTTCACTATCACTGTCACCCAAAGACCCCATTACCAACACATGCTCTGTCACCCAAAGACCCCAATTTTTTCCTTAGTAGATCTGTCACCCAAAGACCTAGACCCTAATATTTCCATCTGACCAGCAACGAGTTGTCTATCACTGATTATTTAGGCTTCTTTTGGCGCTCACCCAAAGACCCCATTAAAATAAAAGGTCATATTCTCACCCAATACCCCCCTAATTTAGTACGGTCCCTCTCTCACCCAATAACCCCATATTTTGTACACTGAATTTAACTCTCACAGAATGCCAAAAATCATGCACTCAGGCTTGCAATGACCCCATATTTTTTTTATATTTTGCTCTCACCGGATGCCCCTTACTGGCCAGCCCTACACCTATATCCATTTCATATTGAAGTGCCACCCCCGGGGCTGAAATGTAACCGTTTGGATACAATTTTTTTCTTTAAAACAATAATGTAACATTAGCATAGTAAGCAAAGAAAGATTAGGAAAAGTAAAGCATATTTATTGCAGTGAGAGAGGTGTAAAATCGTACTGCATGGGATGGAAGAGGGTTGGTTTCAAATAAAAAGGAATAAAGTTCTTACCATTTCGGTTACTATTGTTAGGAAATCATGTCGTGGACGGTTGATGGAGCAGAATTATTTCATTTAGAATATATAGGTTTGCTTCTTAAGGATTGTTTTCCATATTATGATATAACTGTCAGTGGTAAATTATACCTGACAATATTGCATGCCCAGGCTATTGATTAAATGGAAAGTCGCCCGGATATTTTAAGAGCATTCAAACTTGTGTTTTGTGGATAATTTTGTATTTCAACAAAGAGGACAAGCCTATACGCACGGGATTTTAAAGATTTTTGTAAAGGTAAATGTTTTAAATAACACTTACAACAAATGTCAATTGCAACTACCGCGCTAGATTTTCCAGGGATAAGAGACCATCCCTGTTTTTTTTGTTTTTTTTAATTTTTTAAATATGAAACCATGTTTATCAATGAAGTTCCTGCATGGTTCCTTGATCGACAAAGCAGCTTTTTGGATCAATGCCGAATCATGTCGCTCTTCACCTGGATCATAGGCCTACTCTGCAATCGTAATACATAGCGCCATCTCTTCAAAAGCGTTTTTAAAAGTCACAAAGGCACTGTTATTTATATCGTATTTCAAGTGTTAATTCCCGCTGTATATAGAACTACTTTACTTGCATTCAATGTATATTAGAAAACAGTAATAAAATCAAAATCAAAACCAAGCAAGTTGTGTTTTTATTTCTAAGCTGGGCATAATTTTAAGCAAAACTGTTGAAGTAAATCTAGCCAGACCGAAATTAGAAGCTTTTTACAAAGCCATGCCAAATATATGGGGCCCGCCATAGCAGGCGCCCCAAAAAGGTTGGCTAGGTCACCACTGGTCAGGGTGTTCCAAACCTGAGGTGTCTGTTGTTCAGAACTGGGCAGAAAGGAACGCAACATCTTTCCTCTTCATCTTCTTTTCTTTTTCCAAACTAAAGTGTCTGCAACTCTGCATACGACATGATGCCCAAACACAATAAATTTTACTGATTCTATTAAGGTGCAAGTTAGGACATATGTAAACATTACAAATATGCCAAAAAATCAGGTTTGACACATAGCACGCACACACATGCACAAAACCGATTTCATATTATAAGATTGTACATTATGGCTTTAAGATCACTAGTTTCAGTTGCCCTTTGAAAGAAAAAATTGTCTTGAATTGATGTTAAACAACATTTATTGTCTAAAAATAACAATTATTCAAGATTTTTCATATGATTATGCTTGATAGTTTGAAGTCATGATAAGGAATAGGCCTATAAAGTTAATACCGTAAGGCCCCTGTAGGAATTACAAGTTAATGTTACTCATGTAAAGTGTATTTCCTTGATGTTGTTTAGGGAAAAGAAAGTTTGCAGGGTAGGCCTAGGTCTATTATTAGTCTTTGTCACTGTCTAATATACAAATCATATGCATTCATATTTTATGCTGATAGTTGGTCTTTACCGCAGACCAATAAAGGGCAAGTGGCAGAGTCCTGCACTCTGCGAATAAGGGAATGCATTTTGTGTTTCATTGTGCAACTGTATTATTCCTTCTGCATATTAATATCAGATTCAACAAAATTTGCATTTACTACTTACCTCAGTTGTTCGGCTCAAAATTAAAAAGGACCTGCAATGTATCAATGGTCCATGATTAGCGAAGGTGAGGGGGAATTGGTCTTTGTCACTAAAAGCGAACCCTTCTGATGGTTCTACAAAGGAATCAACTGAATTTAACCTGCCTCCCACTCCCCATCGACTATGCCACTATAGACTTGTTCGTAGTCCGCTTGCACATTTTGCATACTCTGGCTATTACATTTAAGCATAAAACTCTGATTTGTATTAATTTGTGTGCAATTGATAGATTTTCACATCTGATCTTTTCAGTTACCGTACTCCCTCTGTTTGTTAGCTTCCCAAGTGGACTACTTATTTTGTATTGCGGTTATGATTCTTAATACGAGTCTCTATGTAAAGATAGGACAATTTGTGGCAGACTAAAATTGGCCATGATGTAATGCATATTTAAATGGATCTGGATTGTGATTGGTCACCCAGTTTATTAAAATCAAAATAATGAACTTGCGAAAAATGTTCCATACCTATAGGGAGCTCAATTTCAGGCATTTAATATTCAATACTGCTTTTATGTACTTGACTTATTTCTTTGTTTGCATTGTATGACTGTGTTATGCAGAGGAGCATATTCTAATCTAGTTATAATAGTTGACAAACAGAGCAAAATCTGGAAATCAAGCTCCCTTTGAAATCTTCCTGCCATAATTTGCTGTTTGCCTGAGGTCTTTCAGTAGCATGAGTACCTGGGAGAATGAGGGCAGTATTTTGAAAATACCATAGCATGCATGGCATCCCTGGGATGACAGTGGCAGTGGCATCTTTTGAGATTCCTAATACTACTTGATTTCATTGTCTTCTCAACAGGCTTCAACCCTATATAGCTAGTTTTGACAAAGTTCAGATTTTGGCATCATTGGAACCAGACCTACGGTGCAAGCAGTACCAATATCTACAAAGGTCCACTTTTTGCTATTTTGTCAATGATAAGGTCCCCCAGGGGGGGTACTCAAGTTTGGTTTTGGTAGGGACGTGCCGCTGAGATTTTGGAACTAGACCCATAAATATACCAATTTTTCAAGAAATTTGGACCCATTGATATACCAAAAGTCAAAATTTTTGGCCAAATTTACCCAAAATTGTCTTAGTTTTTGGGAAAATTTTGAAAATTTTGGCTAGATTAAGGAAAAATTGGGCTGTTTCGAAAAAATTGAGAAAATTTTGAAAAAGGACCCATTCATATACCAAAATAGGCTTTGAAAAAGGGGTCATTGATATACCAGAAGGCTGAAAATGCTACCCATGTTTGCGGCACGTCCCCCGTATGGTCATTTGTACTGAGTACCCCCAGGAAGGTGCCCAAAGTGAGAGAACAATTGACACAGTGTACCTATTTAGGATAAGGCATTCAACAGTTCAAATATTTTCAGGGGGTTTAGGTCCATTTTTTACAAAATAATCTGTGCAAGCACACTTTTCATTTGAAGATATCAACTTAAATGTGGTAAATGACTGGTGCTTGCACAAATCTTGCACTTAAAATATTCAGAAAATATACAGTATAATTTTGACATAATTATTTGCAGTACCAAAAGCCATCAACTCATGTTACAGTCACAAAAAAACAACAACATTGCCCTCAGTGCCCACCTGGACATCCACAAATATTCTTATTTCCCCAGAATTGTGGTTGAGCAAAAGGCCCTTGACAACACTGTTGTAACTTGTAAATGCAACATCATTGGACACTAAAGCAGCAACTTCATCAGTAAAACTTAAACCTCATATCCCGAGCAGCTAGCATGCAGCACATGCATGTGTGACAACCCGGACATCATATCATATCAATTTCCAACCGCTCTTTAAGCAAAGTCATTGTTCATTGAATTTACAACCGTATGACAAAACAGGCGAAACTAGTAACTTTTTGATATAAAAAATTTTCTGATCGGATGAAGAGAACATTGCAGGTTTTGACAAAAACCAATCACAGATGCCTATTTTCCAGCTAGAAGCTCACACAGCTCTTATGATGCTATGCACTCAACCGTGTAGTGTAACCAAAGGTTTTGTAGAGACAATTTACTGCTTGCTTGGAAGCTCTTGGACAAAATTGTGTGCACAGGTGTATGGAGGTGGAAACTGTGCATAGATGCGTTTATAAGAGAATCTGTTTTTTTGGCCAAACTTTTCCATATGTTGAATAATGAAGTCCAGCCAGTATAAGCAGATTCCCACAGACACTCTTGCATAATTTTTTCACATTTGTTTTGGATTATATACTATCATCAATATTAGTAGAGTACTTTGTATAGGTTCAATGCAATTTGCAGTGAAAGCATGAGACAACTGTTTTCAGTCTATCGCAAACTAGTTTGGCTTGAATGCAAAGATACGCAGATACGCAATAGGCATAGGGAATCATGACTAATAACTAGACTAGCTGGCACCTGCTCTACCTACCTGCACATAGAATAAGTATTCTTTGGAATAATCTTTGTTTTAAAGTTTGGATTGAAATAATCTTGATATGGGTTATGTTAGGGACCCACCCAGCTTGAGGGGGGCTTGAAGTTGAGATCTGGGCAAGTTTTTGGTGTGTTTTTTTCGCTGAAAGGTGGTGAAATAATTATACCTGAACTATCGCAAATGACAAACAAGGCATAAGGTGTCTTTTTGCATTTGGCCTATTGTCCATAGCATTTGAAATTATTATGTCATAATCGTACATGTAGTGTAATTGGAAAAAGTTATGGAAGTAGCCCGGAGAAATTCTCTATATGCATGGAATAGTGTCCATCTCATTCAAATATTACGTCTTGCAACTATGCACCAAATCACTACATTTTGACTCTCATTACTGCCCATCACCTGCATCGCACAAGTTTGGTAGCAAAAGTACCCAGCACTACCATAAGTAGTAACCGATCACATATAAATGCTATTATGTAAAGCATATAAGGCCAAAAAAAAAAAGGTTTGTCTCAAAGCTTGCGCGCCCCGGGGCGCGCGCGTTTGTAAAATCCCACGATTTGACAAAAAACAAATGCGGACATTTTTTTTATTTCAAAAAAAATTTTTTAATACCGGTAGTTTTTTCTAGAAAAAATAAGCGAAAATCAGACTTTTTTCTCAAAATACCATGAAAAAAAGTCGGGAATAAAAAATCAAAAAAATCGCATTTCGCATTTGTTTTTAAATTTCTCGTGAGCTTTGAGACAAACCTTTTTTTTTTTTTTGGCCTAAGGATAATGATTTGAGTTGATAGCGTGCAGGCCTTTTTTGTTTTTTTCCGCACTGAGAATCTGCCATGTCTCAGGGGCTGCCGCTTTACGTCTGGGGAAGGAGGCCTAAATGAATATTTTCTGTAGGGGGCGACCCTCTGCCTTCCTCCTCCAACATGTCCAAGTCTGGTATTCACCATTGCCACTTGGCAATAACACTAAATTAGCCTGCACACTATGCTCCACACAATAATTCACTGGAAGTGGGTCGGGGAGGTGGGCATCCGCTTTTTCAAAAAAATATCAAGCCCGGGGCGTTTAATAGAGGAAATTCGGTATCTCTTCCTAAACAACGTTGTCAAGTATGTGTCTTTATCACACCTGTAAAGTTATTCCTGTACACAATGTATGAAGCCCTGTCAATCTTAATACTATATTTAGAGAATAAACGATAGGAATTTTTATTTTGCCTCTCCTCTACCGTGTGATAGACGACAGGCAGGTCCAATATTTTGAGTAGTGGATGCCCGCGCACTCATTCTTAGTCAGTTAAATATTATTTTAATAACTGTTAACAAATTTTTTAAGCAAAAACTAAGTTAGCGTCATAAAAACTCCCCTCATTATAAAATGAACGAAACTTGTTTACAACTTCACATATTCTGTTGCGCGTACTGCTAGCGCGTTCGCGTATTCCGCACTAGTCTACGCATCCAGCGCGATACATTCTCGCACCTCTACACGCGTGTTACGCATTATCAAGGCGCATGATGGCGTGGGGTGCGTCTACGACCTGATAGACGGCACCGAAATCATGCGATTGTCCAATCAGAAATGTGTCTACGAACTAGATCACTCCCACTGACTAAGAATTAGCAATGTTTAGCAGGAAAACTACACAGATCCTCCTATTACGATGAGAACATTGTCTAAACAGGATTTTTGCTGTTTTTATATTTCCTGGTTTCATCCTCTAGTGATGACACAGTATGGGTGTGGAGTATGACCATTAATTTTGTTTAGACATAGATTATCAAAAATCTATGGTTTAGACATGCATGAAAATAACGACCTATTGTCACAAAAGCTTTCAAATGTGTTTTACATGCAAAAAGTGTCCAAACAAGAATTTCACTGTTTTTTATATTTCCTGATTGCATTTTTACCACGAGATGACACAGTATGGGTGTGTATTATGCCCATATGATAATTTTGTTCAGACTTGCGCAAAACTAACTTTTTCCCTGTTCGGGTCTAGCTCCATAATGGGATGTTAATAAAACTTATTGGCACAAATAGTTTTAAAATGGGTTGATATGCTTCCAGATCAAAAACATGAACTAAACAAAAATGATATGATCTCAACTCCGATGGTCAAATCTAATAACCTCCATACAACAAGCATAGTTCTGACCCACATTGGGTTATTCCTTCATGTAATTTTACACGAAATTAGGGTTAGGGTTAGGGTTAGAGTTAGGGTTAGTTTAGGTAGGATTAGGGTTAGAGTTAGGATTAGATTACACAAAATAATTACATGAAGGATCGACCAAACATTGACCTTAAAATGTAGAGCATGAGTTTTTGTACCCAGCGGTCACATCACATACAGACCTTATAAGTTTAATACTATTTTAAACAAAATTGTTTCACATACAGAGGTATAACGTTTTTGTATAGAACCGTATGTGATGTGACCGACGAATTGATTTTATAGATAATACGGATCGACCAAGCATAGATGGTCAATCGAAAGATCAAACTAATTTGGTTATATTGCCCTGCCATAATCTGTTCTTAAATATATAGGCTCTATAGGCCTATGTACATAGGAACTATTTGGCTTCTCATCAAGACATTGCTTTTGCATTGCCTGTATGTCCATGTGGGCACCCTCTTAGAGCATCCCCAACTTGAGCCCTACACACTTAAAACTACGGGGTCAAAAAATGACCCAAACGGGGTCATTTTTGACCCCAGCATAGTTATCAACTAAACACCATACCACTAACGGGGTCATTTTGACCCCATTGGTCGGGTCATTGCAATGACTACGTATTTGGGTCAAATAGTAACCCCATTGGGGTCAAAATATTACCACATTTAGGGGTCAAATGAAATGACCCCTTCAAAAGGGTTGCCTTATTGGGTTACTTAATGACCTCATTTCGGGGTCAAATGAAATGACCCATTTGAAAGGGTTGTTTTATAGGGTTACTCAATAACCACATTTAGGGGTTGTTTGGATTTTTTAGTAGGCCTATGGTCATGCTGGTCCCACCAGGACATAAGTGTGTTTCTGCACAGAGAAAGCATTACATAAACAGCAAACTGCAAAATGCATCTGTGTATCACACTCACACACAGTCAGTCATCGCCTATGACAGTTCACGTATTATAAGCTTACATGATATAAGCTTAACAACTGCAGCCAAGACACCAGCCACGACAGCATGAAATTGGAATGAATCTGCGTGCATAGACAAGGGTCTATGCATCCTTGCAGTCTCACTTTTCAACTAACTTTTCATATTCCATCATGCAGACAAGCACACACGACAATCCGCTGAGCTGCACAATCAGAACAAATATGGCGCTGATGTGACCACGTGAGCCGATGCACACCGTGTGTGCAAATAGTTCGAAATGCAAGTCATTATAAAGTTGACAAATTGGGTAACCGGTCAAAAAATGAGTTTTATTTATTAATCAACAAACATTAATTGCAGCTCATGTTTAAACTCATTTATGAATTGAGATTTTCAAAGCGGAAGATTGAAACTGATATCAATGCATGACGGTATCGGCAAAATGACCACTAAGTTTTTGACCACGTTCGTGCGTGGCTAAAATGACCTCGTGAATGTGGTCAAATTAAAACAGTACAACCCCCTTGAAGGGTCAAAACAACCCCAAACGTGGTCAATTCAAAATGACCACGGAAAATATAACCCCATAGTTTTTAGTGTGTATTTTTATCTTTGATAAATTTGTCATATTTTCATCTATGTACTCATACAAAACAAAATATGTTATAGGTCCCGGTTATGGGTGTTATAGTGACATAAAATGCAGGCCCCTCAGTTCCTATGATTTCCATAACCCCTTAATACCCCCTAGTAACTTTTAGTAAACAAAAGTGAGTGTCTGGATTTCAATGAGATTTATTGATGAGAGTTGTCACTTGGGCTAATTTTACCAATCATCCCTGTGGGGAATTGTCTGCTATTTGGTAAAAATAGAAACAATAGCTGTCAAAAATGTATTTAATACTGAGATTTATTTGGTAAGGTTTCTTAAGTTTATATTTCATTTTCCACATATTTTTGTTATTAGCCTGTTATGTCAAATGTCCGCTATGTTGGAGGTTCTCTATGTTAAAGGTTCACTATATCGAAGGTTCTCTATGTCGAAGGTTCTCTATGTCGAAGGTTCTCTATGTCGAAGGTTCTCCGAAGGTTCTCCATGCCGAAGGTTCTCCATGCCGAAGGTTCTCCATGTCGAAGGTTCTCCATGCCGAAGGTTCTCCATGCCGAAGGTTCTCCATGTCGAAGGTTCTCCATGTCGAAGGATCTCTATGTCGAAAGTTCTCTATGTTGAAGGTTCTCTATGTCAAAGGTTCTCCATGTCGAAGGTTCTCCATGTCGAAGGTTCTCCATGTCGAAGGTTCTCCATGTCGAAGGATCTCTATGTCGAAAGTTCTCTATGTTGAAAGTTCTCTATGTCGAAGGTTCTCCATGTCGAAGGTTCTCTATGTCGAAGGATCTCTATGTCGAAAGTTCTCTATGCCGAAGGTTCTCTATGCCGAAGGTTCTCTATGCCGAATGATCTCTATGCCGAAGGTTCTCCATGTCGAAGGCTCTCCATGTCGAAGGCTCTCCATGTTGAAGGTTCTCCATGTCGAAGGTTCTCCATGTCGAAGGTTCTCCATGTCGAAGGTTCTCCATGTCGAAGGTTCTCCATGTCGAAGGTTCTCGAAGGTTCTCCATGTCGAAGGTCGAAGGCTCTCCATGTTGAAGGTTCTCCATGTCGAAGGTTCTCCATGTCGAAGGTTCTCCATGTCGAAGGTTCTCCATGTCGAAGGTTCTCCATGTCGAAGGTTCTCCATGTCGAAGGTTCTCCATGTCGAAGGTTCTCCATGTCAAAGGTTTTCTTTGTCAAAGGTTCCCTATGTGGAATATGAAATAAGGCTCACTATGTCGAATATATGTATTATACTTGACAATGCGTCGAATATGTATGCATATTATAAACTACATTGTGAACCAGAACCTTACATAATTATATTCAACATAGCACACCTTTGACATCAGTACCCCAATACTCTAAACCTAATAAACCAGTGTTACATTATCATTGTATATGGGTAGGTAGGCAACTCTTAATCACATTAAAGCTAAAGCTTAAGTACCAAAATCTGCGCCTTTTGATCAAAATCTCAAACTTTTATCTTGCATTTGACCAAAGTGCAATGTAAATTTACTCTGAGCCACCTTTTGGTTGGACAGAATTACCCTGATTTCGATTATAATCCCAGATGCAATAATAATAGACAACATTACTTTTAGTATTTTGAAAGTCTCAGCTTTGCAACATGGATCCAAGTTGACCATCACATTACTTTGGGGAAATGAGGTCCTAAGAGGTGCATGTTTTTGGGACTTGTGCATCCCCTGTTCATCTCCGGCTAGCAGGACGAGTAAGACCTGTTTTTTCTTACTTGCCAGACCATCTACAATATCATGTAACATCAGCCTAGCTATTTCTGGCGATCAGCAGCCCCAGTCCAGGGGATGGCCTCCTCCTATGTTGAAAGTTCACTATATCAAAGGTTTGCTACTAGTTGAAAGAAAATAGGGTTCACTACGTCAAATATGAAATAAGGTACAGCTAGGGTTGAGGCTAGGATTAGAGTTATGGTTAGAGTTGGATTTGATATAATGAACTTTATTTTGATATTCAAAATAGCCAACCTTATTTTGAACATAGCAAACCTTCTGTAACTAGTCCAGGCTTCCCTAAGTAGCCTGCCACACTGGACACGCCCATGCTAATGGTTAGAGCTTATGAACTTGGTGCATCAGTCACTTATAGTGCCTTGTTTATACCCAGGCAATGTTTAGTCCCATACACAAATCAATAACATTACAAATTCTTGGCAACATAGATCCAAGTCAAGTTTAATAGTTTACTTATGAGACAAAACATTATGAATGTAAGCATCTAATCACAGCAACCATCTGGTGCATTCACCATTCATGTGGAAATTACCGGTGGCACACAGACATAAGTTTTCTTACACAGGAGATATCATCAACCATTACTTCAGGAGAGATGCATGGCTAGCATGGCTGCGCTACATTGCCAGGCAGCATAGCACCAAAGTTGCCATAGTGAAGGCATGTGACGACCATGTCAATGCGGCAGTGGACAACTCCTGAAGTAGCCCAATTTTCAGGCAAATAAGACACACAAAGTCCTACCATTTTGGGTCTCAAACATGCTTATTCATCAGGACACAGTTCTTTAACCCCAATATGTTTTTACGCTCATAGAATGACCTTTGAATATTTGGGTACAAAAATCATACTCTGCAACTTGACATGCTTGAGGTCAATTTTGGAGGTAGGGTTATTACATGAGTTATTGAACTCTGTCATTGGAAATGAGGTCACAATGGGGGCACAATGAGCAATTCCCGAATGATATCCTACTGACTTGTACAGGTGCATGGCAAACAAAGAATATCAACTCAGGCAGCCAGGATGTCTTGAAACTACTAACTTGCGACTTTGACCCTGTTCACATTCGAAAATTTTCTTCTTTCGACGAACCTCGAGCGAAGATTAAAAAATTTTTTTCCTAATGTGTGCGCAATTTTCTTCCTTCGACGAAGATTAAAATTGCTTCGTTCAACAAAGCTAAAAAGGTTGTTTCGACGAAGCTTATTTTGTAATGTGTATGCTCGCTTCGTTCGACGAAGGAAAGTTATCACTTGACAAGTGACCCTCACAGGCTGTAATAATAGCCGGGCATTAATAGCTTTGTTAATTTTCATGAAATGTGTATCGTGCAATGTCTTCGTTCGATCTTCGTTCAGCATAATGTGTATGCATGCTTAATTAGTTAATCAAGATTAACCTATCTTCGTTGAATGAAGAAATTTTCTAATGTGAACAGGGTCTTTATCATGTTTAAACTCGTTCGTTGTATCAGGTCACATATACTTGTGATGTGATACCAGTAACTTCTACTTCCAACAATGTTTTTTTTTGCCAGAGACATACTGGACGTAACCCACTTAAGTGATAAAACTGCAACCTTGGCAATACTGATCCCTGGGTTTCAATAGGGATAAGATTCTTCCTCTGTGAAGTTCACTCAACTTCTAACATTAATATAACTTCCCAAACATGCTTAAATATGTTGTTCACAAGGGAGCCACTCTTTCATATCAAATACAGTTGTACTGCATATATCAAACTCAAGGTACATTCTACATTATATTACCGGTATTTGGTACTACAATTAATATGGCACAAATTCACATGCAAGACCATGGTCATGGTCAATGGTGTGTCACCTCCCCCCACCAAATGAACAAAAAACCTTTCTCAGTTACAGTTCACCTGATGACCATCATTCCAGGGTTCCCACAGTCCTTGAAAGTCCTTGAATTTGACAACACCTTTTCAAGGCCTTGAAAGTCCTGGAAATTTGTACAAGGTCATTGAAAGTTGGAGTTTTTATACCACAAGTATAATTTTGACAAAATTTGAGGAGTGGAGAGGAGCTGTCACTTCATTAATACGCAGCTTTTTGTGTTGTGGTAAGTCCTTGAAAATCATGCTTTTGGACCTTGAAAGTCTTCATTTTAAAAGGCTTCAGGGTGCAGGAACCCTGTCATTCAACTAAGAGGTAACCCCAGGCCCAAGGAGTGGGGCCTCAATTTGTTTGATAAGATTGTTATAAATTTGGATTTATATATTATATTTGTCCAGAGGATTCAAAGTACAGTAATTTTGCTGCCACAGGTGAATCATCAGAATCAGATCACATCAACTAGGCTGGTTGCAGCCAAAGTGCACACCTCTATAATCTGCACTTAGATTGTAACATCCATCAATTATCTGTGCAGCTTCCACATTCGAAGGAAGTTTTTGATAACCAAACAACTTTATCACCAATTTTGAAAGCAGGAGGAAACTGGAGATCCTGGAGAAAACCTGCACAAGCGAGCATGGATCAGGATAGAATAAGTGCACAAACAGGGATTTGGGAATGGCCTGGGCTTGAACCAGGGACTCACAAGGCAAGGGAACAACCGCTGCACCAACTCGCTCTCCGATATGATATATAAATATTGTGCTTACCAGAAACCCTAAATGGAAGAATACAAATATCATCAACACCAGTAACTGCAATGAAATAATCCTTGGCATCCAAGCAGGTCTGCAAACAAGTATCTGCACTTAGATCGTAACATCCACCAATTATCTGTGCAACTCCCACATTCCATTGGGTGAAGGAAGTTTTTGATAACCAAACAACTTTATCACCAATTTTGAAAGCAGGAGGAAACTGGAGATCCTGGAGAAAACCTGCACAAGCGAGCATGGATCAGGATAGAATAAGTGCACAAACAGGGATTTGGGAATGGCCTGGGCTTGAACCAGGGACTCACAAGGCAAGGGAACAACCGCTGCACCAACTCCCTCTCCAATATGATATATAAATATTGTACTTACCAGAAACCCTAAATGGAAGAATACAAATATCATCAACACCAGTAACTGCAATGAAATAATCCTTGGCATCCAAGCAGGTCTGCAAACAAGTAACAACATCTCCAAAATATTCCAGATGCAGACAATGGAAGAGATTCTCAAATCCCTGTTTATCTAAGTCGGCAAATCATTCATGGTAGCAGCAAACTTATTCCAGATCAGGTCAGCTTGGTACACAACATTGTGTGCATGATTTCAGCTCAGTGCAGCAATCTCATTTTCCTCTGCAGACATAAGGACAGTCTGAATGTATTACTCCTAATAAATTGCCCTTAAGATGTTTAAGCTGCTCCTGATCAAAGTGCTGTTTTCTTAGTAGCAAGGGGATCTACGATGCAATCTGTGCGTGTAATGTAATAGTTTGTCCCCAGGAAGTCAAAGGTTGTAATGATGAATGTTGGATAGTTTAATCATGGCTTAAATTAAGTTGTCCAAAAGTGATTCAGTTGAAACTGTTAACAGCAATGTGATGTATTTCTCTCATGAAAATGATATTAGATAATATATTGCTACAGATACGGCCCCCGAGGGGGGGTACTCAAGTTTGGTTTGGGTAGGGACGTGCCGCTGAGATTTTGGAAGTAGACCCATAAATATACCAATTTGTCAAGAAATTTGGACCCATTGATATACCAAAAGTCAAAATTTTCGGCCAAATTTACCCAAAATTGTCTTAGTTTTTACAAATTTTCCCAAAATTTTGGGAAAATTTTGAAAATTTTGGCTAGATTAAGGAAAAATTGGGCTGTTTTTTCGAAAAAATTGAGAAAATTTTGAAAAAAGGACCCATTCATATACCAAAATAGGCTTTGAAAAAGGGTCATTGATATACCAGAAGGCTGAAAATGCTACCCATGTTTGCGTGCACGTCCCGTATGGTCATTTGTACTGAGTACCCCCGGGATACGGCCACATAATTTCATCTCTGAATTGATGACATGGCAGACACTAATATGCAGACACACAGGGCAGACACAAATGTGTTACTCCCAAGTCCTCAAGAAGCTGGCTAGTGTTTCTGTTTTTAAGTCCTGCTGTCTCAGTAGCAAGGGGAACTACAAGACAGTATGTGTGTATATATGTGTGCTGTGTGATATATTATTTTGTCCTCAGGAAGTCAAGGGTTTGCTAAAGTTGTTTAAAAGTGATCCCAATTGAAATGATTGATTAATTGAATAATTGAAAAGCAGTCTTCACATTATTATTCCCTGTCCTCAAGAAGCTAGAGTGTCTCTTGATCTTGCTGATGATTAGAATCCTGATGTCTGTCTCAGTAGCAAGACCAGCTATGTGTACGTATATGTTGCTTGATACTTTTACCATGGCTTAAATTATAAGTTTTCCAAAAGTGATCCAGTTGAAAATTAAGCGCACATGATGTATTTCTCTTGTAAATTAAATTTGAAATAATCAGATAATGTTTCTAGCCACATATTTCATTTCTGCATTAAGGACAGGGTAGACACAAGGACAGTCTTCATGCATGTATTTATACTACCAATATGTTGTAGTCAAGAAGCTAGAGTTTCTCCTGTTCATGCTGTTGACGATCCACCTGTTTTCACAAGACTTTTGGTAGCAAGGGGTGTAGTATAATCTGTGTGTGTGATGTATTACCCCAGCAAGTTGTCTAAAAGTAATCCATTTAAAACCATTAACAGCAATGTGATGTATTTCTCTAAAGAAACTTTATATCAGATAATTTGTCCTAGATATGGCAACATCTTTCAACTCTGAATTTAAAATAAATATTGCTGAGTTGGCAAAAGAATCAGCAAAGCAGGTGAGATTGTCACAGTCATTCCTTCACCTAAAGGTAACTAGAGCAGCTAACACCTAGTGAAAGGCTAGGCTATAGGAAAGACTAGGTGCACAAAGTAGGCTTGCATGCCATGCAATGGTTGCCGTTATTGCATAGTCACCGGGCCTAGTCATTCAAGACAAATTTGCTTGGAGTGTCTTGACCCCATTCATCATGAGCACTGGGAGACTGCAACTGAGGCATAAGACACTTGGCTTAGTCCAAGAGTTACTGCCCAGCAAGGATGGGTTTTGCATTCAAATTCACTTCAAAATGTTCTCATTGTCATTGTCAGCAATTGCTAACAATAGTACCTGGACCAAAATGGTATCATCTCCATTGGCAAAGTTCCATATCATCTCCAGTGACACAGTCCAATAGCATCCATTCAACAATCATAGCTGAAAAGATGACCTTGAGTTGTGGAGCATGAGTTTTTGTACCCAAAGTATTGAAAGGTCATTCAACAAATGCAGCAAACATATTGGGGTTAAAGAACTGTGTGATGACAGATGAGCTTGTTTGAGATCCTATGCAGGTTGCTATGACTACCTGGTACAAACCTCTTGGCTCTGTTTGTCAACGAAAGTGAAATGAATGGACAAGACTGGGAAGAGATTACGATCTATGCAAGGGTTGTTGCACTGACATGGAAAGGGTTGGTTTAGAGTTCACCCTAATAATGCTGTCACTTGTCCCTAATAGCCAAGACAAGATTATTGAGAGAGTCAGCAAGGGGGTGCAATGGGCTATTCCATCTGAAATCCATACACCCTCTATGGAAGAGATGACCTTAATCTCCAACACAGGGGGTATAAATTTGAACTGGAGTCACCCATGCAGGTAAATTCTGTTTGAAATTCACACTCCCTAAGATTAAACCTAACACTCTACATGCTTTTTTGGAAATGGAATGGAAAGAAGGAAGAAGTTGTTTGTTTTGGTCAGCATTCGAACCTGAGACCCCTTGCGTTCCAAGCAGTAAGTCAGTAACCGGTAGCCTATGGTATTTCGCTGGCCTGGCTACGAAACCATGTGTGCATACATCACTTTCATGCCTTGGGATATGGGATGCATGCATGCACAGTAGATATATCAAATAGTATTTTGTAGTACCTACCTGGGAGTGCTAGGGTTAAGGTATCAAGTGTCTTCCATAGGGGTGTATGAATTTCAACTGGAATAGCCCAATATTACCCTTGCTGTTTAGATTAGCGGGATTATGAAGACTGTATAGCACATCAACTTGCAATGTGTTATGGGTAATTAAGCTGACATCAGAAGTACCGAAGAAATCTGGTGTATATTCAAAACACTTGCTGGCTTGCCCTGTGACTCATATGTGTCAAGATTGGTCAATCTTGAAGTTTTGAAAGAATTGTGAAACAGTCAGATTAGTTTAAGTCACAGTAGCCAAAGTTGAGAATAATTTCAATTCAGGTACCATTTTTGCAAAATTCTCAGAACTATTGAAAGCATATGACTAAATTTCAAGTGCATGCATTTCGTCAGGGCATTTGTCTTCCATTAACAGGGTAGAAACTTGAACCACCGAAAATTCAGTCAAGTATGTTGCAACATCAGAAACCATTCACTCTTCACAAATCTTGATTAGAGCTTTCATCATGATCATACATAACAGATCACAGATTATAGTCTTAGGAACATTTACTTCAAAGAAACTTTTTACGGTTAAAAAACAAAATAGATCAGTTCTAATTTTGAAAACGGGCACTGCAAAAATTGGTAGTTGTGTGCACAACCACCCCTGCCAAGAATAGAAGGTATGTTTCCCTAGAGAAAACTGCCAAAGAGACACACAATTTATCTAGTACTCTTGACTGACAAACATATTACCCTGTCAATAACAGTGAGATCCCTTCCCTTGAGAAACAAACAGTACAGACTGTTAACAAGGACCTCTAAGCTAGATATAAACTGATGAAAAGTGATTGCAAACTATACAAAGACAATTCATTGACTGCACAGACAAATCACAATTATGCCCAAGACTTGAACCCATAACCTAGGGAGTTGTATGGCTTATTTAAGATTATACTGATATATAGTTGTACTCCACTGACAGTTAGCTCAGTCTCCTGTATTTACATGATTAAGGGACTGTTTAAGCAGCGAGTTGTGTATGGGTGAGTTGTGCTTTGGTGAATTATGGAGCACCAGAGTAGTGAAGTAGGTTGTGGGGTCAAAGTTTAACGTTGTAGATGGACTACAGGCAATGGATGATCAAGTTGAAAATAAGAAAGAGAAAACTGCCAAAGAGACACACAATTTATCTAGTACTCTTGACTGACAAACATATTACCCTGTCAATAACAGTGAGATCCCCTTCCCCTTGAGAAACAAACAGTACAGACTGTTAACAAGGACCTCTAAGCTAGATATAAACTGACGAAAAGTGATTGCAAACTATACAAAGACAATTCATTGACTGCACAGACAAATCACAATTATGCCCAAGACTTGAACCCATAACCTAGGGAGTTGTATGGCTTATTTAGATTATACTGATATATAGTTGTACTCCACTGACAGTTAGCTCAGTCTCCTGTATTTACATGATTTAAGGATTGTCTAAGCAGCAAGTTGTGTATTGGTGAGTTGTGCTTTGGTGAATTATGGAGCACCAGAGTAGTGAAGTAGGTTGTGGGGTCAAAGTTTAACGTTGTAGATGGACTACAGGCAATGGATGATCAAGTTGAAAATAAGTTCACTACTACAACAACAACTCACAGTACAATTCAACCCTTAACTCACCCCAAAATTACTCCACTATCTATAACAGATACTGTAATAGCTATAACAATAAACTCTCTATACAACTCGCAGGGACAACTCACCCTACAACTTGCTCCACAACTCACACAAGCACAACTCAGTCCACGGCTGTTTGATGTATATAGAATGTATATAGAATTGGCTTCATTATTAACTAAATGCAAACTATAGATGGTGCTATTTATCCTAAATCATATTTCTTTATTTGCAAGGGTTATGTGATTAATACCGTCATTAAAACAGTTGGAATAGGTGAAGCAAGCAACAAGGAAATTTTATAAACATATTTTATCAAACAATAAAAGGAATTATTTGTGTTAAAAGCTTGAAAGGGTAATTTCCAGTAAATAAATAGCGCCACCAATTTTGGCATTAATACATACATTTTATATCCGAAAAAGCTTTAAAAAATACTATAAAAGTGAATAATTTTGTAAAAGAGGGGAAATCAAATTTGAGAACGACTCAAAAGCATCTGTATACATTAGCACGATATCACCTTTAGCTGTTTAAGCCTAAAATATGGTTATACATGATGTTTTGTTTGAAAAACTAATAAATGATCCCATCAAACAACGGGATATACATAACTTGCCAAAACAAGAGTGCATACTCCAGACTTGGACGGAAAATTTCATGAAACCAATCCAAAGAATACATGAAGATGTTTTGACAAAATTTAATATCAATAATTGGCTTTGTTGATCTGTGTACATGGACACTGCTGTTAAGGAGGTTATTGACATCTGGAAACAGGACACTATCATGAACAGAGATGAGGGGCAATACATCTTTGCAACAACAACTGTTTGTCATGGTTTTAATCACATATTAAACCTCAAATCTTCAGTTGAAATGTTTTCAATCTTGCAATAACAACTGTTTGTCATGGGTTTCATCACATATTAAACCTCAAATCTTCAGTTGAAACATAGATCATCTATGATCTTCAGTTGAAATGTTTTCAATCTTGGATCCCATCCAATTGTGTCAATGATCTTATGTCATCTCAACATGTCATATGTTACTAGTTGATGACATATAGCAGCAAACATTACAGGTGATTCATTTCTCATGGCTCCTTTACTGATGACATCAACTGCTTCCAGATCTTTGAATCCCAGTCCTATCTCTAGACCTTATTAATTGCTTTTTACACTCGGCCTTCAGCCTTGCAATCAAGTTAAATTGCTCACTTTCTGACAGCAAGTGTATCAACTGAGGAGCAACGGTGTCAGTATTTAGTCACACCGCCAAGTTGAGTTCATGAATTTAATGCAATTTAATGCAATTGGTGTTGTTCTACAATGTGAAACGATTCTAAATACTTTCATCTACAGACCACACCTACTATCGGAGACACTAAGGCTTTGGTGCAATCAAGTAGGAGCAGCATGCAGCCATTACAACTCACCTGTTAAATCAAACTGTCAACCAATCATTACGAAACATGAAATCCACGCAAGCGCATTTCACAATATGGTCTGGATTTCTGGGAATTATTTTATCAAAATCAAGCTGGTGGTGTGAGTTACTTATTGCTGGCTGGAGTCAAATACAAAAAGTTTCAATTTCAATAAAAATACCATCCCAGTCTGCAAAGTATTCACTGTTGGTGTGGATCCAGGTTTTTGCAAGGGGTGCCAGTGGCACATCTGCATAGCTGGGGGAGTCTGGGCAAATTCCACCCCACCGCCCTATCCAGAAATTTTCAGGGATAAAATGGGGACAGTAAAGAGTAAGCTGTCATTAAAAGGACTAAAATGAAAAGTTGACAAAAGTGGACAAAATTTCCCTCGCCCTTTCCCCAAAAGGCTGGCTACCCTACTGGGAGGCCCACTCAAAAACAATTTGGCTTACTTCTCTCAACTATTCCTTCAAGAATGACTGTCGGCTTAGGTTATGACTATCGGCTTAGGTTAAAATCTATTAATAGCGAGGCGCTCGGCCTTCGGCCTCGTTGTTTGGCTTCGCCGAACATGCTCGGCTTTGCCGAGCCTTCGGCCTTCGGCCTCGTTGTTCGGCTTCGCCGAGCCCCCCCCCCATAGCCGAGGTCTTTCTCGAAGGACTACTCTCAACCAAATTGAATGACCCATAGTTTTTTTAAGGTGGTCATTCTGTGGGGATACCCAAGAGGAGTTCCCGAAGTTCCTCCTTGAGGTCAGACAATTTTGCAATAAGGTAGTTAAAATGATCATTTTCACCCAGTCCCACTGTAGCCCATCTATCTGCTCTTGATTCCAACCAAACCCATACTTTTATAACATTATAATTGCCAAATCAGCAGCCCTATTCTCATTATTGTGAATTACAGATTTGACCACATACATTGTAAACTTACATGGAAAATTAAACTATCATTTGTTATGAACTTGTAGTTGAAATCAGTCAAATCTACTACCCTGCGGGCCTTAATAGATGGTGCGGGCAAAAGGAAGCTTATATGACTCACAAATGGAAACAAGAATCTACCATGACATCCTTTGGGGAGGAGCAGAGGGACAAGAAGTCGAGGGGACCCCACGGTTCACCCCAGGCTATATGTAAATCATAGCATTACAACACAATATGTATAATGATCAAACAGTTCTCACTTTATTTACTTTTGAAGCAATGGTTTATCTTAAAAATGACACTACAGGGAAATGTGTGTAACTTTTCAGATTTGATAAATTTGTAATTTGACACTGATCAGGGCAAAGTTTTGACATTTTCGCTGTGTATCCTTCAATCATAGATTTTCGAAAAAACTTTTTTTAAAAAAGATATATGCTTCAATTAATCTCATCTCAATTTAAAGGTGGTTGGTCAAATTGTAAAACATGGTGTTCTCTACCGCACATTAAGGGTAGACGAGGTATTGTTGGTCGAAGCAACCTAAAAATCAATTTTCATTATGTAGATCAATATATTACTGAAAATTAACACCTTGGATGTTTTGCAAAAAGTTCATTCTACAAATCGTATACTTTGCAAACTTGCTTAATTTATTGTTGTTTTAATGAGTTATGTACGTTTTACAAAAGTGTTGTTGTTTCAGCCCTCTTTACAACGTAACTCAAGAACCGCAACACCTATAAAAGTATATCTGTGATATTTTAATTCTTCTACACGCTCGCTATGAATTGAGCAATGCAGTTTTTGCCAAAGCTCACTACCATTCGTAAGATGCTGTGAACTACCAAATCACAACAGTTTAAAATAATTAATAGCCTATCACACAAACATTCTTAATCCAACTTTAGGTATAATGACTGTGCATCAGTTGTTTTGAGGATATCGGAAAAATCTCAACATTTTACTTTGGTTTAGATTTTTTCTCAAAATACTCAAAATATAACTGATGCAAATTAAGTAATTTAACCTCATTCATAACCATCACTTTTCACTTTTTAATTCCATCTGCATCATTTTCTTCTTTTGAATTTGAAAACAAAATACAAGTTTTTTTGTATCTTTAATTTTCCCTGTAAAAAATTTGAATAGCAGATTAATGAAATACCGCTATAGCGATCAATGACAATAGCACGCAATGATATGTTGTCCAAATATGGCAGCCAGCTCCCGCGTAAAACAAGGAGCTTTCACCTGATACCCAAATTTACATTTTGATGGGGGTGAAGTGGGGATGAGGCTGTCAATTGGATCACACACCTTTATCAAACCCAAATGACTATTGTGTATGGGTTTATTCTTTACAGTATGAAACTTGTGTGAATCATAAATGGAAATAGCCTAAGCCCCATAATTTGCAGCGCTCTTCTGGTCTTTGCAAATCACAACTGACATGTAAATGAAATAATGCAAAATTGCCACTACCTTTGGTGCATAATGCTGCAATACAAACCCTTACCATAAATGAAGGCCTTCAAGAGCTGTTTGAAAGCCTTCACTGAACAGGTAATTTAGCTTTCAGATAGTAGCTGTTATTTAGCATGTACTAAGCCTTCAAAATGATGAATTATGTAAATTAGGTACAACTAGTGACAGCCTAACTAGCTGTTCAATAACAGCTATCACTAGCTATTCAGTAACAACCATCACTAGCTGTTTGATGATTATAGCCTTCATTTAGCATGTACTAAGCCTTCAAAATGACGAATTGTGTAAATTAGGTACAGCTAGTGACAGCCTTCACTAGCTGTTCAATAACAGCTATCACTAGCTATTCAGTAACAACCATCACTAGCTGTTTGATGATTATAGCCTTCATTTAGCATGTACTAAGCCTTCAAAATGACGAATTGTGTAAATTAGGTACAGCTAGTGACAGCCTTCACTAGCTGTTCAATAACAGCTATCACTAGCTGTTCAGTAACAGCCTTCACTAGCTGTTCGACGATTATAGGCTTCATTTAGCATGTACTAAGCCGGCAAAATGAAGAATTATGTAAATTAGGTACAGCTAGCGCAAGCCTTCACTAGCTGTTTCTGACCAATTTACATCAATCATATTATTTTTAAGCTTATCTATACCTTGTACATGCATGTACATCCATACCTGGCCTTGCACGGGATTAAAATTAGCTCCATGGATCACATATATTGTAACAGTCCAAGTATATATAAGTAACAGTAAAAGGTATAGCTGTTCAAAATGTGAAGGCTAAATATAGCTGTTCAAATATTAGTTATAGCTGTCCCAAGCATGTAGGATTAAGCTACTGGCTGTTCAAACTTACAACTGCTAAGTAACACCCTAGTGAAGGCTTAATTAGCTGTTCACTTTGGTAAGGGAAGATGTTCAAATGCCTCATGCACCTAGCACTACTTTCTGACTCTATTGCTTTAGTATAATACTATCCGTAGAGATGCCTACGTATACATGCACCCTGGTGCAAGATACACTGTGAGGTAATGGGTTCTATGTCCAGGTTTGAAGTGCATCTTCCGCAATTCTGGTATACTGATGCCCTGTGGTATTCAATATTTTGCTTTATCATGTGTGGTCCTATTTTTTATATACTGCCCCTAAAGACCCCATATTTGTCCTCTTTGCCCCACATGTGGCTTCTTCATACAAGAATATTATAACAAATGTTTACTTTGGATCCAGTAATCATGCTTCTTGTCATTTTGAGTGATTTTATGTAGGCCTATACACAGAGATGCCAATGGGTTGTGAAAAAAAAAATCTGAAAGTTGCGAACGAAGGGAGCGAAGCGCCCGAATTCTCGCCCCCACAGCCGGGGTTCCAGGGGCCCGCTTAAGGGCCCCTGGTGGGGTCCAGGGGCAAAGCCCCGGTGGGGGTCGAGTAAATAAGGGCACATATCCTTAATTCTTGTTGGGATTTTTAGAGGAGTGAGCTCTTTATTTGTAAATGAATTTTACCCCAAGGCAAAGGAGCCCAGGTGCGCCATTAGGCGAACGTTTACGGTATACTAATTCAATGTATTCCTGACTGTTCAATAGAAGCAAAAGTAATCAAAATGTACAACTTTATCCAACTTTGTAAAATAAAATTGGCAATTTCTTTTTTAAGTAGCAGTATTTCTATGGTTTCCAACCTTGAATAACAAGTAATTTAGGGCCTATAACTTGCTTTTTTGGCCAAAAATATTTTTTGAAAATTAAAAAAAAAAAAAAAACATTTTTTAATTTTTTTTAGAAAATCTGATTTTTTGGGAAAAATACAAAAAAATCGGAATTCGATTAAAATCGGAGGATTGGCATCTCTGTATACAATAAGCCTGACCGCTCGTCCTTCCTTCCATCACAGTGGCACTTACCTACCCCCGATATATCTTAGAATATTGTTATGGGAATTTCTTCCCTTATGTTTTATCATTTGATTATCCTTATCAATCTTCCTTATATTGATTCCGCAGACTGATACCGCAGGGATTCAAATCTGTAATGTTTTTATTGCACAAGTGTTCTAGTTTTTTCCTCATTTCTGAGAGTTACTCACCATGCTAATGCACCCCCAGCTAGCCATTGCTTCAATACTACCACTGCAAATGGGAAAAAATGACACATCCAGTTCAGCAATACCTTACAGTAGCCCTACCACAGGGCCTTTTTTATTACACATTATATATTATATACCTCATATATAGATTCCTCTCATCTGATTGGTTAAAAGTGGAGTCATTAAAATAGCTGTGCCCCCCTTTTTCTATCAAGATGACGTCATACAACAACTGTGCCCCGGGCACAGTTGATTCGATGCCCGGAAAATAATTGGATATTCGCAACCCGAATACACAGATCGCTTCGTATGCATTGCGCACCCACTATACGGCCGGCGTTGATTACGAGTGTTGAGACTATCGCGGTCACAGTTCGCAATGAATTTGACCTCTCCTTGACGACGATCTTTCACCGGCCGCCGTGAGTGCCCGGCGTGAGTGCAGTGATTGTTTACATTCTGTTACATGTCAAGGATTTATACCTGCCAAATGTCACTTTTTAGACAAATTACTACGACCTGGAGACTCGGCAGTGTGTGATGTTAGCACAGAAACGGTAGGGTTGTTTTAGATATGAAATCGGTAGATATCGGTCCAAATTCTGCCCCCTTGCTCTTGCATGCACTGTGTGCATTTAAGCCTAAGGCCTATGCAGTTACAAAGCTTGTAGGCCTTGTCAGTCAGGAAATCTTTTAACCAATCAAATGAGAAGAATCTATATTATTCGGTATATAAAACAAATATTGACTGCTTAATATTAGGGCACAGTTTAAAATTATAGGCCCTCGGTGATGTCAAAACCATGACTATGCCCTCAGCTTCGCCGGGCATAGTCATGGTTTTGACATCACCGAGGGCCTATAATTTTAAACTGTGCCCCGAATATTAAGCAGTCAATATTTGTATACTATACACCATGCTAAAAACCCAGTGACAGCTCACAACCAGAGGTTGTTTAAATGTAAGCCCAGAATACATTGCAGCCACTGACAGCATGTTTGAGAAACACATGGTTATTTTCAGAAAATATCACACTGGGCTCCTGCTGTGCATGGTCAAGGTTGTTATACAACAAGATAAGCTATGTGTTTGCATGCATGCATGTGCAAGAAAACTTTGCTGGTTCCACCTTCTTTTCCCAAGCATTTAAAATAGCTAAAATTGTTTTAAAAACACACGACTTTTTAACTTTCTTGCTAGCAATGTATCCACAAACATTACCCGTACCCAATTATCAATTCAAAACATAAAAGTCGCGATGAATATTCCATCAAAACTACTGGTTCTTATTTTGTACATAATTTGAATGTGAAATGGTGTTGAAATGGCTCCTTTATTACATTGCACATAATAACATACTGCATGCTGGGATTACATTGAATCAACCTCTGGCTCACAACCCACTAACCGCTGTCCCCGAGAAAGGGAATTAGCAGTCACTGGCAGTAGCTCTCTGGACATTGGCAGGTTTTATGATATAGCATGGTTTTGGATCACCACAGTCAAAAGGCCCTATACTAGTAGGGCTACCTTACAGTTCTTTTATATAGACTAGTTGTGGCAGGTGGTGTATGACATGCAGTCCCTAAATTCAGTAAATTTTCATCGTCAACCGTGTAATTAAATGGGATTATTTTGAAATTTTAAAACGCTTGAAATATCACAAACAAATAGGCCTATGTTGATAAATAATATAAATACAAGCTAAAACCGTTGGGGTTCGATAATGAACCCCACAAAACTAACTGAGTATATGGAAAATGCCATACGGCCAGGCGGTTTCACGAGTTGCCGGCTCGATCATGTCATCCGCCGCCTGAGTTGTGGATGACTAACAAATCATTGGGGAGAAAATTGCCATTAACATACAGATCATTGGGGATGAATGCCGGGGATGAATGCAGGCAGGAAAATTGATATTTAGAACATGACATATTGCTTGGTTGGATCATGGCCTATACAGTGACTAATTCTTCCAGGGTCTACGGACTATGCAGAAGACCCAACAATTTTCACAGACCAATATCACACAACACTCCTTTGTTTTCGCCAGCGCATAGGGCGCTGGTACCTAATTCTGAGATGGGGTTTGTGTACACTAAAGATTAGCTAAGATTATAGCCTTCTTCTATTGGTATGAATTATTTTTTTTAATTCTTGTGGTGGAAATGTTTTTGATGTCTGCTAATTCGATTTGCAAGGAAAAGAATGTATGTTTTGCTGTTTCAACGAGCTAAAACGATTGAGTATTGCCAAAGTTATGTTTGAATTAATTATGACTTTAAAAGTTATCATAGGTTAGGCCTACACATATAAACATAAACTTGTTCAGCAATCAGCATATCAAAAAAATGACATGGTCAAAGCGGGGGAATGATCACGAGGTCATATCAGTGGACTACTGATAGCATGATGTTTGGTTGCCTGTGAGTGCATAATTGATATGTTGATAACAGATCTAATAATGTTGTGGAATCAAAATCTTCATTATATGGACCACATTGAAGTCAAAGTAATTATCTATCCTATCCTGTATCGTTTTATGGATAAAATTGACTCAAAATGTTATTGATGATATTATTGCTATCTTTAACATCAGTTTTGTCTTTTCAACGGGAAAAATCCGATTGAAAATAAAGTTTTTAGGGGCTAGCTATAATATTGAACAATATATCCCATATTTTGACATGCACTTGTAGAAAATAAATAAATTATTGTCTTACTTTATAAATGATAAATACTGTAAAATGACACATAACTAAAGTGAGGCCAATTTCTATCTTTTTATTTGATTCATAAAATTACATTCAACAAAATGATTGAAGACTGAGAAAACACACAATGCAGACTACAGAATGGAGTAGGTAAGATGCCATGTCCATAGCTTTGCAGGAGTTTCGGACTAACAATCAACACATTCAAAAAATACAGTTTAAAAGTGAAGATTGTAGTGAATGATCAGTCCTTTATCATGTGCTTGCCACTATCTACTTTATAGTAAACTATACATTGCGAAATAATATAAAAAATTTTAAAAATAAAATGTGCATGTAAGTTGAGTTAACATAGCGAATTAACTAACAACTGCAGTGTATTTCTTGATTTTTATAATAAGCATGGGTAAAAAGCAGTAAAGACAAAAATACAGAACAATTTGGAGTAATGAATTAAAGAGTTGACAGGAGTTATAGGAGTTAATGTGTTTTGCTGTTTCAGTGTGCATGTTCTCACCATTGATGGTTTGGTGAACTGTCATGTAACATGGATGTAAGCGTGATCCTAAAAAATGCCTTTCACGGTGACCCAAACTATTTACAAGACCTCTTCTGCATTGACGCTGGCCTTCCCTTTTAAAGGGATTTTTTATTTAAGACTAGGCCTATCGCCTATTGGGCTATTCCATAAAATCCACACACCCCTGTGGAAGATTTCAATGCTATATCTCAATACAAGTTACATGCACCTTATGGTCACTCCACCTGGAAATTTCTAGTTGTAGGTGAAATTCCAGCTGAAATTTGTTACAATTTATAAAATCCAGTTACATTTTGTGCAATATTTTTTCTAAAATTAGACAATTTTGTTTGGAATTCCAAAATCTTCCACACCCTTTCTACTTTTTATGAATGAAAATGGTTGATTTGGTATAATATAGGCCTAAATTGTTGAATTTGATTGAAATTCCAAAATCTTCCCCAGTGGTTTAAATGGAACAACGCATTGCCCAGTAGCTTAAGTAAGGCATCTAAGAAACACATAGGAAATGACCAGGCATGTTACCAGTACTGACAGTCCTAAGCGATTTAATGAAGCCTTCCATTATCTATAATAAATTACTGAGTTTGGCGAATTGGTAAGGCTAAAAACTTCTATGTTTTACATTATTTCGGAAAACGGATTTTTGCGTTGCGTAGAGTAAAGTTGTCCGCACCCCGATAAATCGTCAAATTTTGTTTTTGTTTACGTTAAGGGTGTCAAATAATGTTAATTAGTTTAAAATGCCCTAGCAATGCACTAGCAAGCAACCTGCGAGCTAAGCACTGAGTAAACACTCACAATACACTACATGACATGAACACCCGCAAATCCTATGTCTGATCTGATCAATGCTGAGATTGGGTCACTCATACCATTACACAGGAGAATCTGACTTGAGTAATTAACATGCATTGTTTATTCAACTAATTTGTCAACATTATCATGTCAGTGTTCAAACTAGAACCTATTGTCAACAGTTAAATGTTTGTTTATTGAATTAGGTCAAAGTCTCCAAATCACCCAAAGTAAACAGGGTTGCCAAACTGTGATTTAGTAGCCCAAATGGGTGACTTTTTAAGATCCCCAACTTTTGACAATTTCCTGTCCCATAGAGACAGATGGTTAAGAAAAATGGGTGACTTTTTAGCAATGCAGGTACAAGTCTGGTTTAGGCTCACCGTAACTCACAGGTTAGCGGCATAATCAGTGAATTAGGTCAAAGTCTCCAAATCACCCAAACTGTGATTTAGTAGCCCAAATAGGTGACTAGCAATGCAGGTAGGCCTACAAGTCTGGTAAGCATGGTAAGGCTCACCGTAACTCACAGGTTAGCAGCATAATCAGTGTCTGTGCAAAATACTTTGCCAATGTTGAAAGTAAGTGTTCTACAAAATTGTACATTTATTTTGATTATTCTGAGACTGCACCTCAGATTGCCCTGCACCAGGTGAAATTACACCTTAACTTTCAAAATGGGGTGTAAAAAATTAACTCAAACACTGCAATTGAACCTGCCCATTACACCTGACCAGTACAAAAAAGAATATAAAATATCAGTACTGCAAAAGGCAGTAACCGATAAACACAGTGACCGCGAGATACGGGTGACCGCTAGTATTAATAATTGCCATTGCAATTTTCATATGATGATTGACATCAATGACTTTGATTTTTTTCTATATTTGTGCATATGCAACAGAAGCTATTTAGGAGGCCAGTAAATCAGTTATTCAATCATTTAACTGGTCAATTCATTAATCAATCAATCAATTACTTGACAAAATAATGTTATCAATCTTCCACACCATTTCAGTCTGATGAAGAATTATCACCAACAGGCTTATGGGACAGTGGGGGGGGGTACTCATGAGATGCAATACAGGGATGTGCCACCCAAATGGGTGATTGGGCTGCACATCCCAGTCGAAAAATAATCCAAATTTTGCTATCAGGTGAAAGCTCATATTGTTCTCATTATATTGAAATTAGGTGTTCCAAATGAGTATATTTCCGAAGAAATTATCAAAACACTCTCAAATTAGTCTCGAGTGTGGTATACCACATTTGAGACTAATTAGACAATTTTTTGATGATACCTTCGGAAATACACTGAGTTGGAACTTCTAATTTCAATATGGCACTAAGAAAAATAGGGTCTTTCATTTGAAATTAACATATTGGTGATTTTGGTGATTTTCATCAATAAAAACACTGCAGACTGCCAATTTCACACTGTTGATGTCAGTAAATTAATAAGGAATTAGTCACATTTATGCATTCTTTTTGCATGAATGCTTGATAGGGATGACATTTTATGTTATACACAAGTTTTAGAATTTGATTTTCCAATATCAGGTCACCTTCCTTTAAAAGATCAACATTTTGTCTTAGTAGGAATAACATATGGCAAACCCATCGGCGTATTATGCAAAATATTGATAATAACACCTTTAAACAAAGTAAAACTACTGGCAAGCATGTTTTGTTATGTGGAATGAGTATTACTACGACCATTTATGTCCTAAACCATAATCCCCCCCAAAGTTGTAAATAAATCATGTGTTTGCTCAATTTGGACCCCTACATTAGCTTACATTATACCCCTCCACCGGCGTGTCCAGGATCTGATCTTGCGGGGGGCTCAGAGGGGCTTTCAGAGTTATGCTGTTTTAACAACGTGCGGGGAGCTTCAGCCCCCCAAGCACCCCATGGACACGCCACTTCCCTCCAATAAATTTAGTAACTCCCTGTAAGAGAATGACTGCCCAATATACCCTTTACTAAATGTTTGCAATATTTTGAGCAATGGGAAGCTATTAGGGGTAGTCACAGTCGTTGTACTGATGGACCCTGCGCCACTTGTAGGCTGCAAACGTGGTTCCGACATATTCTAATGACGGCGGAATAAATGTAAAGCGCTTTGAGGCTGTTTACGGCATAAAGTGCTATATAAATATCTACATTTTTATAATAGCCAAGAAGGCTTTCACATGGGCCAATCAGGTTCCTTCTAACTTTAAAATTGACATCGTTTTTGGCTAGTCAGAAAAAAATAGAGCAAACACTCCCCGGTCTCCCCTACTTGCAGCTAGCCAAATTCAGCTTCCCTGTTTTTTTAATTCCAAATACCATACTTTACTATCATTACATCAAAGCAATCAGATTCCCAAACATAACATTTGCACCCATTTTCCTCTATATCAAATTAAAAGTTGATTGCCCTCTGCTCTGCTTCCGGGCTCTGCTTACTCTTTCTCAGCATATAGTCAGGTACAATTTTTAACAATATCCAGAATAAACAGTAGAATTTGTCATCATTTATGTCATAGAAACTTACTACCTGTTGGATTTAAGCAAATTTCCAGTATAATCTGATATATTTATAAAAACAATATTCAATCAATCAACCAAACATATATGACACGATCTGGTCCATGGGGGCCAAAGAAGGAATTTTTGAAAATTGAGTTACTGTAATAATAATTATTACATTATACATACAATAGGCTATCCCCCGGGGGGTCACTCCCATTGTGGCATGTACACCATCCGCGATAATCAACTTTTGAAAAGCACCCTAAACAAGGATTTAACCCTTGGCTAAAACGATACCCTAAACAGGGATTTTATTCCTTGCATCAAATTTCTTACCCTAAATTTCATTTCCGCGTATTAGCAATTTTGCAATTTTGCTACCCTTTTTTCCCAATATTTCATGTTTTTGACACCCTAAACGTGTTACGCAGCAGATCGTGCCTACCCACTAAAAACTACCCTTTTACGCGTTTTCATTATCGCGGATGGTGTACAGGCCACAATGGGAGTGACCCCGGGAGGCTATCATATACTGGAACACCAAAGGTCTAACATACTTGGTTCTTAAGTTATGAAGGTTTTTGAGGGTTGGTACAATTTGTGACCCTACTTTTCATACCCGACTTTTCATACCCCACCTGACCCGACTTATTTTTAAAGTTTTGTTAGATATTCGCAGTTTATTCCGTTGGTAATCAAATATTAAGCAAATACCATACACATTTCCTTAATATTATTGATAAAGAACAGCATTTTCAAGCATTTTCTCATCTCAAATTTCAAAGCCTCGTTCAGCCATATTTAGATACAAAATTGTGATTAGTATTGATGAGTTTTGAGCCCTGTGCAATTCTAATCGCCTGGACTAAGGGATTGTTCAGAAATACTTTGAGGGGGATGGGCAAAATGGAGGGGTCAACAAAGTTTTAGTCTCTAAAAGGGGAGTCAAAAAGTTTTTGCTCCTGATAGGGGCGGGGTCAAAAAGTTTTAACAAGAAAATACCAAAAGAACAAGAACATACAACATTTCTTTTTGGAATCTCGAAGACTTTACATTTATCCAGTCTCTATAAGAAAAGAGTATATGTTTATATTCCACTGATAAATACCGGGTCAAAATGATGCAACCGACATTTTTTTTTCGTCTTTGCCCCTAAATTTATATTTTTCCACTGACCAAGCAAAATTACGCCCCTGATAAACAAGTCTAAAGCACTAAAAATCTTGAGTATGTGCCCAGATGTTTCTCTCAATTTGTTATTTTTATTTAATTATTGGTTCTAAGAATGAAACCTGAAAAAAATTGGAATGCATACAATGAAATTAAACTTAATACAAGTCACCCTATAAAACTTGCATGTTTCTGTGTAGGAAATAGGCTTAAAGGCCTAAAAAAAAAAAAATGTATAACCATTAAAACTTAGTGCATACTTGTTATAATGTAAATTGGGATTGAGTTCGTTACTGCACAAATCATAGGTTGTTTTTTAAATTCTTGGAAAGGGTTGATCTAAAAGGTTTTGTATGTCCAAAGATGGGGGTCAAAAAGTTTCAGGTTCTCTGGAAAACTATGCATGTACGTAAAGCCTGTGATTTGATACTCAAACTGTTGAGGTAAGCACGTATATGGAAGGAATGAAGAGGGGGGGGGTCAAAACTTTTTGACTCCAATTTCCAAGTGCCCAGCCCCCCCCCCCCCATGTTCTGAACACTCCCTAAACCTGGTTATAAAGTTTGCTCAAGCCAATCAATAAGTGTTTGCTTATATCACGATGCATTGACCAATTAAGCCTTGATATGCTAACTTCATTGAACTTGCTTGGAGCAACTGAGCGGTACACTGAAGTCAATACTCAATCTCAAATGTTGGTAGCAGTGAAAGGGCTGAATAACATGCAATGACAATATTGACATTTATAATGTCACCATGCATACAGTTGGAGGGCAATTCAACTTTGACGCGCTATTATTAAATTGTACGCTATGAATACGCACACAACGAAAATTCAAATTTGCTTGGTATGGGTTGCAGTTTTAAAAGCTTCCAAAATTCTCTCTACAACTCCTAATAGCTATATATTTTATAAATAACTATAAGAAAGGCTTTCAACATTTCATATAGGTTCACAAAAAATACCGTAGCTTTGCAAGGAATATGATATGGGCACATAAACACAAATTTTTGTCATGAATTGAGATAAAAGAGTAACAAAAACTACTATATTTTAAAACTGGTGCGAGTTCATAAATCAGGAATTTGCATATGATTAGAAACATGGCTTATTATCCTCATACTAAAAAATCAAGATTTTTGGTTGGTTAAGACAAAAACCTGCCGGGATGAAAAGGGTATTTTACAAGACGGAAAAATACCAGTATTCAGTAGGCCATGCGACAACAACATTGAGAAAGTTCATGCGAGCAGTGTTAAACTGCGTGCGTATTTCACTGAGCGCAGATGAATGGCGCGCTTAGAATAACAAAGTCGTGCTGCGTGTACTCGTTCATGGTGTCAAGTCACGCGGTATTGTTATGAAGTTGTTTACTTAATTTTCCTGCAGAATTGGGTAACCAATTTAAACCATTATAACAACTTAAATTTTTAAGTTCAATATTTGGGACAAAGACTAATCGATAGATAAAGGTTGAAATTACTTGTCTGGCTAAAAATTAGAATGATTAAAGCGTTAAGACAGAAAATATCCGGGTTAGAAGTCCTTAGCAACGAAAATAAATATGAAGATAAAGCAAATGCAAAATCACGAATTCTAACAACAAAAGTAGACAAAATGGGAATCAAGTAGAGAATTGTGAAGATATTTTCAATACAAGCTTATTTGTAAATTGCCCAAGATGATTGGCTACACATAATACGATACATTTAAAATCGAAACTTTCCATGGGAAAGGTAAAAAAGCATACCCAAGAGTGCGACGGTCATTTTTGCAAAAGGTCGCGTCGTTAATAATTTGACCTTTAACGGATGACGCGCACGATGGCCCTCCGACTGCATAGGTCTTAATGTGACAGACAGATATACTTCCTCATGAAAAGGTAACTTATGAGCGACTGGTTTGGAGATCATGGCTGCATTGAGGAGGCGATGTTTATAAATAATAATTTGTAAATTATAATTTTTCACCAATTACACTGATTTAGCCTTTTCAATTCGGGTAGACTTCATTTACACTTTATTTAGTATTCATTGAAATATCTAAAATGATTTATCATAACGATAAAAAGTTGGGTCAAGTGGGGTATGAAAAGTCGGGTATGAGAAGTAGGGTCACAAATTGTACCAACCCGGTTTTTGATGTCTATTTTCTTATGTATTTTATTGTTTTTTACTCCATATTTTTACCTTTATCTCAGTTTCAAATTTGCCGCCTTTGGCCCCCATGGACCAGATAGAGATCCATGTCTAGTAGTGTCATTGACAGCATTTGACTTATTTTCCAATTTCTTTTACATTATTGGGGAAGAACAGAAATTCAGATCGTATTGTCATGTTATCAGTCCATAAAAAACACAGAATCTGGCGTAGCTAGGACTTTTTCAAGGGGGGGCAAGGCAAGGCAAAACTTTGACGAAAATGGTCAAAAAAGGAGCTAAAACTAGGGTGGCCAGCATCCGGGGGGGGGGGTTGGAAGGAGCATGTTATCAGTCCATAAATAAGAGAGAAAGATGGAGGGGGCAAACACAGAGTTAGAGGAAACAAAATATGGACCAGCTCTCTATATGTATTTCACTTTTTCTGCTTCTGCTTAAATACTCCCGAATGCTACAATAATTCATCAGACAAGAAGGAAATAGTATGAACAAAATGATGCGATGACCCGAATTGATGTTATATGACAACACTTTTTGGTAGTGATTCAGGGTCTCTTTTTTGAAGATTTTTGTATCTTCTACGGCAATAAAGTTTTGTGGGTTTTCATTCCCATAAAGAAAAACAGTAAAGAAGTCGAATCTGCATTTTTGTTTACAGGACGGAGTGGGAGTGCCCATCTCTCTTTTGTTAGCAATCGGGCCAGACTCCACCGTGAAATGTTGCTAGGGGGCTCGCCACACCTCCTCCACAGGGAGTCTGTTTACCTTCCCAGCATTTAAGAATGCCGCTACCCATTTATTATACACATGGGTGGAGAGGGCTAGGAGTAATTGAGATAAACACGATGGCATCGCCAGGGCTTGAATCCACAACCTTCCGATTATGAGTCGGAGCCCCTTCCACTTGGCCACTGTGATTCCCATACCAAGGATTATTCCGCATTTATGAATATCAAACTTAACAACCTTTGATGATTTTCCCAGGGGAGGGGCACTCACTGAAAATGGGTGATGGGGATGTGCAGCTACATTGACCCCCATTTTACAACTCCCTCAACCAATGACCCCCTTTTTTGTTTTACTGGACTCCCTCTCACCCAATGACCCCCCTTTTTTGTTTTCCTGTCACATTTATAACTTTTTTCGTAGATGGTCTGTACTTGGCCCATGGTCACCAAAATTAATGTGTGCCTCTGTGGTTCAATTGGCTAGAGCAGCATACTAATAATATGAAGGTCGCCGGTTTGAATCCGGCCAGATGCACTGGGTTTTTCAATGTTTATGTGCTCTGGCTGTTTAGGGGAGTCTTGTGCAATCATAACATTATGCCTTATATTTTAGAAAAATAATTATCAAGCACGAATCACATGGTTTTATATAAACAAACTCATATTGACCATAAAAACAGTCGGCTTTCAAAACGCGATATTGAACGGAATCTATGTCTTCATTCTTAGTCAATGTTAGTACCACTATGTAAACTCTTTATTTGTACTGAATCTTGTTTTTTTTTCAAGATAGAAATACTCAAATTTTATAATATCCTTTGCTCACAAATACATTGAACAGGATCTGACTTTAATCTATTATGTTATTAATGCCCACATGATTCAGTGCCATTTATGTAAATATTCCAAGTTTTAAATATAAGAGATGAATATTTAAATCCATGCATTGTCAACACTTTCCCATTACGTAGAGAACATGTATCTTCTTTACCAAGCGCGGATCCAGGGGGTGCTTTGGTGGCTGCAGCACCCCGGGGGTATGAATCGCAACAAAAAAAAAAAAAAAAAAAGAAAGAGAGAAAGAAAGAAAGGAAGGAAGGAAAAAGTATGCACCAAATCGCGCGAATTGAGTTCAGAAATGTCAAATTTCCCTAGGCAAGTGGACGCTGCCCCTTCCAACACCCTAGACCCCTAACTTTACAGCAGGTGCGGTTTAGGGGGAGCGGGCCCTTCTCACACAAAAAGAGGAAATGAGAGAAGAAAAGAGAAAGGGGAAAAGAGGTAATAAAAAAAAAAGGAGAAAAAGAGAAGAGAAAAGGGCGAAAAGGAGGAGAGAAAAAGTTAAGATAATTGCACGTATTGAGTATAGGTCCATGCCTAAGACCGCACAGTCGGGTCGATCGGAAGTAGGTCCTATAGGCCTGCAATTATTTTAGGCATTGCTTGAAGGCGGGTCCTCGTACCAAAAGCTTGTGAAAATTACTGCGGGCCCGCCGATATTCCGGGGCTATTACATTTTGTCACCAAAGTCACTAGTCGACAATATTAATAATAGGGAAAACTTGTCCACGAAAGGCTTCATGGACGGGCCGTCATTTCACAAATTTTTGTTCTTTTCAAACACACTAATAGTGACAAAATTGTCCACCAAATCGCTTCAATTAGTTCTTAATTTTGTAAAGGAAGTTTCTTACTTCTGAGGGGGGGCACATCCCCCCTCAGACACCCCCTGCGTAGTGCATAAACAAAGTAGCCATAATAGCTTCTGCTTTCAACATTTGCCAATTTATGTTAAAAACAATTTTCAGGCCTACAACAATTACAGGGAAAACTTGTCCACGAAAAGGCTTCATGCCCGTCATTTCACAAATTTTCGGCTTTTTCAAACTAAAATTTTACACACTAATAGTGACAAAATGGTCCACCAAATCGGTTCAAGTAGGTCTTCATTTTTGCAAATGTTTCTTACTTCTGAGGGGGGCACATCCCCCCTCAGACACCCCCCGATGCCCGCTTCCCGCACATTTTTTACATTTAAGATTTTTTTAGAGCACCCCGGGGGGAAACAGGTTTACACACTAATAGTGACAAAATGGTCCACCAAATCGCTTCAATTAGATCTTCATTTTGCAAAAGTTTCTTACTTCTGAGGGGGGCACATCCCCTCAGACACCCCACTGCGTAGTGCATAAACAAAGTAGCCATAATGGCTTCTGCTTTCAACATTTGCCAATTTATGTTTAAACAATTTTCAGGCCTACAACAATTACAGGGAAAACTTGTCCACGAAAAGGATTCATGCCCTGTCATTTCACAAATTTTCGGCTTTTTCAAACTAAAATTTTACACACTAATAGTGACAAAATGGTCCACCAAATCGGTTCAAGTAGGTCTTCATTTTGCAAATGTTTCTTACTTCTGAGGGGGGCACATCCCCCCTCAGACACCCCCCGATGCCCGCTTCCCGCACATTTTTTACATTTAAGATTTTTTTAGAGCACCCCGGGGGGAAACAGTCCTGGATCCGCCCTTGTTCTTTACCCCTATTCTGAATAAAACCTTTATTATATAGCCATGTCACACCAATTTTGGCTCCTACAATGCCTTGGTATGCATCATCCACAGATATCAGGGTAGTATTCAATGCTTGTTGATATAAACCTGGAATTATGTCTGCCGTCAAAATATAACTGCCCCCTGCTGGATAGGGGGATATATTTTTCCTTCTAAATCTGTTTCAGACACATAATACTTTTTATTCTTTTTATCTCTTACTATCGTTGATACACCTATATGTCCCAGGCATGACTTCTGGATCATTTTATCCTCCAAGTTCAAAACATGTATACGTTTAATCAATTTATAGAATAGAACAAATACATCATCGTCACCCTTATAGTAATATTTTGCATGACGACAGTTTTCGGAAACCCACTTCCAGCCTGTGATTAATTTTGATGTTAAATTTCTGTATGAATCGCTAAACCTACCCTGAATAATATCATTGTACTTATCATTCTCAATATCTATCTTATGCTGCTCGTCTTTGTCTTTGGTTAGTCCTAATATAAACAAAACCTTAATATTTTTACCCATAATCACTTTTTGTGATCCCCATGTTTTTCGAATAGCAATCCGTCTATCAAAGCTGCTTGTGCGTGAATGTATCAGTGCTATAAAGTAGATATCCTTAGGCTGACCAACACTGTTGTAACAAGCATCTGGATGGTCATGCACAAGTTTTGTGATTTGCTGAAAGTATTTCTCATTCAACAGTGGTTTCTTCATACTTGGTTGATATGTGGCACAGGCTTGATGAATTGATGAAGCATTTTAAAACTTGATCTAAGCCGAAAGGTGATTACATTTGGTAAACTACAAAAGTCGCCCTTAAGCTCACTCCACATAAAACCATCTCTGTGTATTATTGTCCAATTGTAACGCTGTGCGATAACACCGATGAAGACATCTGGGAAAGGTATTAAAGTCATATTCCCGGCAGCTTGGACAATCTGTTCAGTTGCTTTCCTCGTAAGAACAAATCCAGCTTCTGATGAACAGAATGGGCGAGATGAAACGTTGGAAGATGCATTGATAAGCTTCCCTTGTAGCATTTCAGCATTTTCTGGTTTAACTTTGAGGAGCAGTCCAATGAGTCGGTTGTATGACACAAAAAGTTTATCATCACAGAAGAAAATAAACTTTGCATGGGGGCTCTTGGAGTGTGCCCATGTTACACCCATCAGGAATTTTAAAGTTGAATTCAAATTAGTGTCAAGAAATTTTCCTTGAATTACATCCTGGTATCTTTGGCTTTCCTGTTCCACCATGTCTTGTATCTTGTTTGTTCAAGATAGAAATACTCAAATTTTATAATATCCTTTGCTCATAAATACATTGAACAGGATCTGTTAATCTATAATTATGTTATTAATGCCCACATGATTCAGTGCCATTTATGTAAATATTCCAAGTTTTAAATATAAGAGATGAATATTTAAATCCATGCATTGTCAACACTTTCCCATTACGTAGAGAACATGTATCTTCTTTACCCCTATTCTGAAGAAAACCTTTATTATATAGCCATGTCACACCAATTTTGGCTCCTACAATGCCTTGGTATGCATCATCCACAGATATCAGGGTAGTATTCAATGCTTGTTGATATAAACCTGGAATTATGTCTGTCGTCAAAATATAACTGCCCCCTGCTGGATAGGGGGGATATATTTTTCCTTCTAAATCTGTTTCAGACACATAATACTTTTTATTCTTTTTATCTCTTACTATCGTTGATACACCTATATGTCCCAGGCATGACTTCTGGATCATTTTATCCTCCAAGTTCAAAACATGTATACGTTTAATCAATTTATAGAATAGAACAAATACATCATCGTCGCCCTTATAGTAATATTTTGCATGACGACAGTTTTCGGAAACCCACTTCCAGCCTGTGATTAATTTTGATGTTAAATTTCTGTATGAATCGCTAAACCTACCCTGAATAATATCATTGTACTTATCATTCTCAGTATCTATCTTATGCTGCTCGTCTTTGTCTTTGGTTAGTCCTAATATAAACAAAACCTTAATATTTTTACCCATAACCACTTTTTGTGATCCCCATGTTTTCCGAATAGCAATCCGTCTATCAAAGCTGCTTGTGCGTGAATGTATCAGTGCTATAAAGTAGATATCCTTAGGCTGGCCAATACTGTTGTAACAAGCGTCTGGATGGTCATGCACAAGTTTTGTGATTTGCTGAAAGTATTTCTCATTCAACAGTGGTTTCTTCATACTTGTATGATATGTGGCGCAGGCTTGATGAATTGATGAAGCATTTTTAAAAATTGATCTAAGCCGAAAGGTGATTACATTTGGTAAACTACAAAAGTCGCCCTTAAGCTCACCCCACATAAAACCATCTCTGTGTATTATTGTCCAATTGTAACGCTGTGCGATAACACCGATGAAGACATCTGGGAAAGGTATTAAAGTCATATTCCCGGCAGCTTGGACAATACGTTCAGTTGCTTTCCTTGTAAGAACAAATCCAGCTTCTGATGAACAGAATGGGCGAGATGAAACGTTGGAAGATGCATTGATAAGCTTCCCTTGTAGCATTTCAGCATTTTCTGGTTTAACTTTGAGGAGCAGTCCAATGAGTCGGTTGTATGACACAAAAAGTTTATCATCACCGAAGAAAATAAACTTTGCATGGGGGCTCTTGGAGTGTGCCCATGTTACACCCATCAGGAATTTTAAAGTTGAATTCAAATTAGTGTCAAGAAATTTTCCTTGAATTACATCCTGGTATCTTTGGCTTTCCTGTTCCACCATGTCTTGTATCTTCCTGCCATTTTCACCTTCTGTAGTAGGTAGTCCAAGAACAAACACTAAGCAAATGGTGGAACTCACAGCCCCAGCCCCTTCAGCATTTAGAGCATTCCGAACAGCCATTCTGGATTCAAATGATTCTGGTGATGAAGCAATTACTGACACCAAAAACATCTTGCCTTTTTGACACAGCGGTAACGGTATTACCGCATCTAAAGTCTGCGAGAAAAGAGCTTCATTCACGTTTTGAAGACTCTTAATAGTCTTTTGCACTGGGTCTGATATCGTGTGCTGGGTTTTGACGCCTACTTGTGGTACATCACATGTATGTATCATCAGAAATAGCCCAATGTAAAATTCCAAAGTTCTTAATATGGCGATAGCTGCTATTGTGATAAGTACAAATTTGATAAATAGTTTTCCTCCATACATTTTGACACAAAGATTGAAGTCTGGTGCCGAAGTAATGAATGAACCCACAGAGATGCACAGTTGGTTTAATATTGACGAGCAAAGTACAGATTGTTTTGTTTAATTCAAAACAATTAATACTATTTTCACTAGAGGATAGGTGGTGCTACTGTTCCATTCTATAAAACAACAATAATGGCACTATTGAACACACAATATAGGACAATATGAATCAATAATACCATCAGCTGCGATTTTGTAAATAATTTATATATCATTAATGTATAGCTATTTATATTGATCTCACTATTCTCTAACACCTCTGAAGGCCCACTGTGCCTATCAGGATTGTGTGTTTCATTAAACTTAGACACAAGGTTTTTATTCTAAATTTGAAAAAGTAATGTTTAAGGCATCGGATAGCAATGTTTGCACAGTAATTATTGTGGGACCCAAGAGCACTATAGACCCCGGCATCAGACACACCAAATTGCATTCTGAATACGAGGAATGTCCTTCTGATATCAAATAATTTAGATTTTAAAAAATTTGTGACGTAATTCAAATTTTATGGCAAATTATTAAAAATTGGTACTTTTTATATTTTTGATATTTAACACCTAAAAATGTAGGTCCTTTTGGGAAAATGTGTATATTTTCAATACGAAATGTCAAAATTTTCAGGCTTTAATTTCCTCCCGGCTACATACACTCTAAGTACATAATCATATCATTAGATATTTATAAAGTTTACTTCAAGGACTGTTTTAACAGTACAAAAATATAAAAAGAATCAATTTTTAATAATTTGCCATAAAATTTGTATTACATCGCATATTTGTGACACGATCTGGTCCATGGGGGCCAAAGGAGGCATTTCTGAAAATTGAGTTACTGTAATTATTTACATTATACATACAATAGGCTATCATTTACTGAAAACACCAAAGGTCTAGCATACTTGTTTCTAAAGTTATGAAGTTTTTTGATGTCTATTTTATTGGTTTTTTTTACTCCATATATTTGCTTTTATCTTAGTTTCAAATTTGCCGCCTTTGGCCCCCATGGACCAGATTGTGTTGCATATCAAAAACTCAAAATTATTTGATATCAGAAGGAAATACCTTGTATTGTACTTTTGTAGTAAAATTATTTGAAGAGATAATGACTTCTTACTTGTTTGTTCGTTTGAAATAGTCATTTCCATTTTTTAGAAAATTCTGTGAAAATCAAATGTTCGTAGAATTTTTAGCCAAAAATCAATTTTGCCTATACAGTCCAACCTCTCTTATCCGCGATGCTGGGACCAAGCAATGGCCGGATAAGTGAATTGTATGATAATTCTGCATTGAATGCCTGAAGTGCTAAACATTGGGACAGCAAAAGGTTACTCAAAATGGGGTAATAACACTGAAAGAGGGTATTTGAGTGCTTAACGCCACATAATTATGGCCTTCTAAATGCTTCAGTGCATCATAAAACCAAGCTCTCAAAGCATTGAAAACATGTTTTTCTATGAAGATCCCATGTCCGGATAATAGAGAGATCCATATAAAAGAGGTCCAGATAAGCGAGGTTGGACTGTAGATATATATACATATATGTAAGCTTATGTACATAGCCAGAACTTCCCAATTTTGCATGAGGCTCTCACATTATAACATCATAGTGACATTATGTGGGGAATGTTTGTACCTATTTTGGTATCACTGGAATAATTAATCAGTACCAAATATAATGGTATGTGAAGTTTATAATTGAAAATAAGTGGGATTGCACCCTCCCCCTTTCGTAGTCTGTGTTACAAAACTGGCTCATTAGTTCTAGGGTTCATGCTGTGTGTGCTGATAGTCATCATGGTCATAGGGTTTATCATAAAAAGTTTTTGACATAACTTGTCTGCAGTTGACACCCATATGAAGAGGGTTAATTAACCTCACCAGGCGCGGATCCAGGCATGGGCACACCGGGCCCGGGCCCCCCCTTTTCGAGGGTCCTATTTTTTATTTTTTTTTACAATTTTGTTGGAAAAATAGTAAAAACCCTAAAGTAAAAACCCTGTTTTGCTTTACATTTTTACATGTTTTGTGGAAGATATAAATCGCAATTTGATCATGATCAACGGCCTCCCATGCCGTGGCGGATCCATGCAGGGGCACACCCGAACTGTGTCCCCTTTCATGGTCCATGAAATGGCTTTAATTCGACCTAATTTTTTTCCAAATACTGAGGGGGCCTATCTTCCTTCAGACACCCTCCCTCCGCATATGGATAAAGAAGTACCCACTTAGGCTTCTGTTTTGGGCAGGTGGAAGGGCACACTGGCCCGTGCGCACCCGCTCCCTTCGCGGCTAAGAAAAATGAGAAAAGGAGAGAAGAGAAGGGGCGAAAATGAGAGAAAGAAAAGAGAAATGGAGAAGAAGAGAGAGAAAATAATATTTGCACATAATTGAGTAGAATCAAGCCTACTTATCCATGTTATCTGTTATTATTTTAGGCATTGCTTGAAGGCGGGTCCTCTGCCCAAAAGCCTGTGAAATTACTGCGGGCCCGCCGATACGCAGGGCCCGTCACATTTTGTCACCAACATCAGTATTAAGACGAACTCAATGCTGACTTCAACATCAATCCGTGCTTTAGTTTAGTAGGCCTAAGTCCAAAAGTGTTTGTAAAGTCTGGACCAGTGTACTAAATTTTTCAAATTGAGTTAAAAGATAATAGTGTAAAAATTATGCACTAAATGACTTAAATGGGACCTTCATTTTGCAAAATTTTCCATCTTCTGAACTGGTGGCCGTTTTTACTTCTGTTTTGGATATCCGTACACTTCATGTTTTAACTTTGGCATGTTTAAGCAATAACCTAATAATTAGGCCTACAGTAATAGTGAATAATGATCTACGAGTGGCTTCAATTGGGGCTTCATTTTCATACATTTTCTAACTTCTCAGACACCCCCTGCGTATGCATAAAGAAGTTGCCATTTTCACCTCTGCTTTGGACACCAGACCCTATAAGTTTAAAACAATAGTACACATTAGTAGTGAAATTTGTCGATAAATGACTTCAATTGGGCCCGCCCGTCATTTCACAATTTTTCGGCTTTTTCAAATTGAAACTTTACAAAATACACAATTCTTACATCTGAGGGGGCACATCCCCCCTCAGACACCCCCTGCGTATATCGATTTTCATTATTTAAATCAATAGGCCCCTATATTATTGAAAAAATAACACTTTGATGTTTTGCAAAAGTTCATTCTATAAATCATATACTTTGAAAACGTGCTTGATTTTTTGTTAAGTTATGTACGTTTTACAAAAGTGTTGTTGTTTCAGCCCTCTTTATAACATAACTCAAGAACCACAGGCCCTACAAAAGTATATGTGATATATGAATTCTTCTACACGCTTGCTATGAAATGATCAATGCAATTTTGGCCAAATCTCCCTACCTGCAAGATGCTGTGAACTACCAAATCGCAACAGTTTAAAATAGTTAATTTACACAATAATAGTGAAAACTTGTCAACAAATGACTTCAATTGGACCGTCATTTCGCAAATTTTCAGCTATTTCAAATTAAAATTTTACACATAATAGTGCCAAAATGGTCCACCAAATGGCTTCAATTCGGTTTTCATTTTGCACAAGTTTTATCACTTCTGAGGGGGCACATCCCCCCTCAGACACCCCCTGAATATGCATAAAGAAGTTAACCTTTTCGCTTCTGCTTTGGACACCCGACCCAAGAGTTATGTTTAAAGCAATAATTTACACAATAATAGTGAAAACTTGTCGACTAATGACTTCAATTGGACCGTCATATCACAAATTGTCAGCTTTTTCAAATTAAAATTGTTCACAATAATAGTACCAAAATGGTCCATCAAATGGCTTCAATTAGGCTTTATTTTGTAAAAGTTTCTCACTTCTGAGGGGGGCACATCCCCTCAGACACCCCCTGAGTCGCGCATAAGCGCGACAAACGGCACTAGCTCGATTATTCGAAGTTTGTGCCCCCCCTTTTCAAAAATCCTGGATCCGCCACTGAACCTCACTGTCTTTGTACATTCATCAAGCGACCTTTTAATGTATTACGTACAAAAACTCAGGGACCGTTCACAAACACTTGTTGGGGGCCTGATGCAAAAAGGGGGGGGCCATTAAAAAAGGGCCATTAAAAGTTTTAACCCTCCAAAGGGGGGGGCTCTGAAAAAATTGACCACAAATAAATTGAGTTTATGCTTTTCTATGGCGTTGATCCATAATTTTCATGTCAAAAAGGGGGGCCCTGAAATTTTTGAGATCTGAAAAGGGGGGCCTGAAAAATATTTGTGGTGAAATTGTTTGCATCAGGCCCCTAACAAGTGTTTGTGAATGGTCCCTCATACCCTACAACTTTGAATCCTCTTGAAAATGTGCTTTGAATCCTCTGGAAAATGCGCTATATAAAATCCAAAATTTATTTATTTATTCACAACTTGAGTTCAATTCTTGAGTTATGTTTAGTGAATGGAGGTTATTGAACTTTGTGACTGTGAATGAGGCTGACTATTTGGGCTCATAGTGAAATTAGTATGACAGGATATTAGAATCACTGCAATTCAATTTATCTAATTTCCTTATAATAAAAGCAATATAGACAATGAATAGTGTGCAGTAGCATGATCTTGTGTCATGTATACTTCCTCAAGGATGTTGTTGACAAGGGCGAGATATGATAAACTTGTTGAATTTTCATATCAATTCTTCCCTTCCAACTTGGGTAGATTTTGTGCAGACAAGGATATAGTCAGTCTACTCTGAAGTACAAAGTACCGGCGCGGACGCACACATTGTGCCGACTTTAAAGGCACGCATACCTGCAGCACAACACGCTGTATACGCGCGCGCGCGTTGTCACTTTGTACTTCAGAGTGGACAAACTGTAGTTCTGTACTTTCTTACCAATAAATTTCAGGCTCTAGAAGTTAATTAAATTTTAAAGATTCTATTCTAAAGAATCAAGAATCTACTCAAGGTTTCTATTGGCTCACAATTCTAAGCTGCTGGGATTCTAAGCAGGGGTCGCATTTAAGGAGTTTGCACGTCCAGGGACTCCTTATTTTTTTATTTTGGCCATTTTGGACTCCTCACAAGTTGAAAGTGACCAAAGGGTCCGATAAAAACTGTATGGACTCCTTAGTTTTCCGATGCACGGAGGCGTAAATCAGTATAAGAATCGTCGATCAAAAGGAAAAAAATAAAAAGATCAGTAAATCTTCCAAATCACCATAGGCCAACGACACTAATAATTTCACTGGAATATTTGGCAAGTTCCAAAGTTTAGAATTTCGGACAGGTCTGTGTTATTTCCTTGGGCTTGAGAAAGGGGTTTATAAGGGATTTATAACCACTTTAAATAACCGAACCAAAACTACCGGTATTGACTCTCGTCACGTATATTATCACAGCAATGTAAACACGGTGTTGCCAGCCTATGATACAATATGACGCTAGCGCTAACATAGATGAAATCGCATATCAACACATCTTCCCCCTTTTGACGGAAAAGATAAAGTTCAGCAAAACTTGATACTTTTGAAAGTTCACAATGCTTTTGAAAGTTCTCAAATGTTCAGAGTTATTTCAGTTCTGCTGTATCCTTGCATTTTAGCTGTTTTCCATAAAAGCGCTTTACAAATATGCATTTCAAATCCTGTGCAGTGTAAAATATTATAGTGATGAATAAAGCTTCACTGCAGTGTTTACATCTATATTTTGAGTCATTTTTGAGTCTTTGATTGTCTTTAACATGTGTGAAGTTTAAACACTTTTAACATTTCAGAATTATAGAACTCATTCTGCTTTAACAAATTAAGATGTTCAAAGTTCCAACAAACATAACTACATGTATGATGCAGTGAGATCTTAACTATGCAGATTTACAAATTAGTAAAATCTTTTGACAAAACATTGAAATTTGCTAGCATGAATTTGGACATGCTGATTTCCAAACATGTTCTAAGAAAAGATATCCAAACATATCTGCTTAGTTACCAATCACTGTTTCATTTAACTATTCTAGAGTAACTTTTAAACTCAAACTTTTATGGTATGTAAAGTTGCATAATATACCATACAAAACTGCTCAAACTTTTCATACATTCAAACTTCTTGTGATGCATGTACAATTGTCCAAATTTGTTTTACAACTTCTTTAACAACATATTATTTATGCAATAGTTATCTTGCTACCACACAATAATGAATGTAACTTTAACAAATGTCTAAGCGGTATACTCCTCGCTGTAGTATTTTGGGTTTAACTTGACTTGCGACTACTTCTACGAACTGGTGCTGTTGCTGGTGACTTGCTTGCAGCAGGCGACAACTCTGAAGCTTGACTTGGCTGTTGATTTGTAGCTTGACTTGGTTGCTGGCTTGTAGCTGGTTCCTCATCTGACTCTTCAGGAAGTGTTGACTCTGTTGTTTTCATTAGATGACGCCGATTTCTTCTGTAAACTTCACCAGTTGTAGTCTTCACTTTGTAGGATCTATTTGGAAGGACTTCCAAGATTACACCTTTCTGTGACCAAAGTGGATTGTTAGTAGGCTTGTCCATATTCTGTACTCTTACAGTATCTCCCACTTTCAGTGGAGCTAAGAAAGCAGTTTTCTTATCATAGTTTGCTTTCTGTCTTCGTTTCAACTCATTTTTCATCTTCTTCGTTGAATTTGAAGACTTTGTTAGTGTGCTTAATAGGACTTTGGCTATTGGCAGGTTAGATCTAATGCGCCTATTGAACAAAAGTTCTGCCGGTGACTTTCCATGCTCCAGTGGTGTGCTTCTATAGATCTGTAATGCAAGGTAAATGTCTTCTTTACTTGCAGTCACCTTTCTGATCATGGATTTCATTTGTTTTACTGCATTCTCTGCCTGGCCATTTGACGCTGGATAGTGTGGACTTGACGTTGTGTGCTTAAAGTCCCACACTTTCTTGAAATCTACAAATTCTTGGCTTGTAAATTGTGGTCCGTTGTCACTAATCACTTCCATTGGTGTCCCATGTCTTGCGAAATTTGACTTCATGGCATTGATTACAGCTTTGCTGGTGGTGTTGCTTGTCAAGGTGCTGATTTCTATGTACTGTGAATAGTAGTCTACCATAGCAACATAATCTCTTCCATCTATTGTGAAAAGGTCCACCCCAACTTTCTCCCACGGTCGATCTGGTACCTTGTGTGGTTTCATTGGTTCAGCTTGCTGTTTTCTTTGGTTTCCAATGCATGCTGGGCAACTTTGTACCATAGCTTCAATGTCCGAGTTGATTCTGGGCCAATAAAGTACATCCCTTGCACGACGCTTGCACTTTTCAATTCCTAGGTGCCCTTTGTGGATCTGTTCCAACATGGCATTGTGCATACTTGAGGGTACTACTATCCTGTCGCCCTTAAAGATGATGCCTTGAACTACTGATAATTCTTCTCTGTAGTTCCAGTACTCTCTGCATTCTGGTGGACATTGTCTTCTTTCATCTGGCCAACCAGTCAGGATTACATTGGTTAGCTTTGTAAGATTAGGATCTTTCAGGGTTTCTTCCTTAATCTCCTCCATTCTTGTAGTAGCTACTGGCAATGTTGTCATGATAGCATTTACGTATGCTTCTACCTCTTCTTCCAGCGATGGATCTTTCTTTGCAGACTCTGACTGATCAAATGCTCTTGATAAAGCATCCGCAGTGAACAGTTTCTTTCCTGGTGTGTATATCAGGTTGAAGTCATACTTCTGGAGTCTTATGCGCATTCTCTGTAGGCGTAGCGGACTATCTGCTAGCGGCTTCTTGAAGATTGAGACTAGCGGTTTGTGATCAGTTTCTACCACATATGTCATACCATGTACAAACTGGTGAAATCTTTCACATGCATTTGTCAGCGCCAGACACTCTTTTTCTATTTGAGCGTAGCGAGTCTCGGCATCTGTCATCGCTTTCGATGCGTAGGCTACAGGACTCCAACCATCTGAATCTTGCTGAAGTAAGACTGCGCCCAAGCCGTTCTGTGAAGCATCAGCGGAGATCTTTGTTGGTTTCTTGGTCGTAGAACTTCAAGACTGGACTTGTAGTCAGTGTTGTTCTCAGGTCGTTCCATGCCGACTCTTGCTCAGGACCCCATAACCACTCATTCTGATTCTCTTGCAGTGCTCTAAGTGGAGCTGCCTTGGCTGATACATCTGGTATGAATTTGGCTTGATAATTAACCATACCCAGAAATCTCTGAATGTCACCTTTGCACTCTGGCCGTGGCATATCGTGGATTGCTTGAGTCTTCTTAGGATCAGGTTTAATTCCTTTGTCGCTAAGGACGTCTCCTAGGTATGTCAGCTCGTTGACTCCGAACTGGCATTTGTCAAGATTTAACTTCAGGTTTACACTTCTGCATTTCTCCAACACTTTCCGTGAGCGTTCATCATGCTCCTCTCTTGTAGCACCCCACACGATGAAATCATCCATCATGGTGTCAACTCCATCAAGGTCTTCAAACAGACAGTGGATCTTGCGATGGAATGCTTCAGGAGCCATTGAGATTCCAAACGGGAGCCTCAGAAACCGATATCTGGCAAACGGTGTGATGAATGTACACAACTTGGAGCTTTCTTCGTCCAACTTGATCTGCCAGAATCCTGAGTAGGCGTCTAATTTAGAGAAATATTTGGCATCTGCAAACTGTGCCATCATCTCTTCTCTTGATGGTATCTTGAAATCTTCTCTCTTGACTGCTTTGTTCAAGTCTCTGGGGTCAAGGCATATTCTTAGGTTGCCATCTTTCTTGACCACTGTTACCATTGCATGAACCCAATCAGTTGGTTCATCTATCTTGGCAATGACTTGCATTTGTTCCATTTTGTCGAGTTGTGCTTTCAACTTCTCTCTGACCGGAAATGGAACCTTCCGACAGGCATTCTTCACGGGATCACTTCTTTGTCTACGTTGATCTTGTGTTCACCGGTAGACATCCGAGGCCTTGAACACATCTCCAAATTCTTCTTGAAGGATCTTGTATCTTGTGACTGATGGTCCACCTAAAGCTTCTATGTTCCAGATAGCTTTGACCAACTCTAGCTTCTTACAGGCTTTCAATCCTAACACTGGTTGATACCTATTATTTCTTCCACCCTCCTTTGAGATGTGGAATGGTAATAGTACTGTTCCTGATTTGTATGTTACTTGTGCCATGCAAACACCAATTATGGGTATGCGTGCTCCAGTAATCCCTTTAACCTTCACATCAGTCCTCTTCATTTCTGGTCTGGGTTTTAGTCTTTTATATTCACCTATTGGTAGAACATTGCATCCAGCCCCAGTATCCAGTTTGAACGGTACTGTGATATTGTTGATCTTCATTGGTAAAATCCACTCTTCTTCATCGCTGTCTTCTGTGACTAGCACATCTACGAAGAACTCTTCAGGCTCATATGTGCTTTCAGCTGTGCCGATTTGGTCGACTTTCTTCGCTGAAGGGCAATGAGTCAGCCAGTGATTTTTCTGTCCACAGGATTTACAAGTTGTTCCCCATGCAGGACATGACCTTGGTTTATGCCTTCTGCCGCACTTCTTGCACTGGAATGTCTTGTCCGACATCTGTTTCTTCTTGTCTGAACCTCTGTCGGATCCATTCTTTGGCTTTGCACCGTGGTTATGACTTCTCTGTGTCTTCTTGATTGCGTGGAGATTTGTTTCAGCTTTTTGAGACATCGCTTTCTGCTTTCTTTGGCTGTTTCTTGGTTTTGACCAATCTGAATTGCTTTAGATAGTGTCAGCTCATCTCCTTTGTCCAGGCATTTTTCTCTGACCACCGTTTCCCTAGCACGTAATACTATGGCATCCCCGATCATTCAGTCTTCTTCCTGGTACCCGCATGCTTTGACAAGAATTTTCAAGTCTGTTACGAAATTGTCAAATTTCTCTGTAGACTGTTGATATCTGTTATTGAATGTTACCGTTGCTCTGATTTTGTTTTTCTTTGGTGCAACATATGCTTCAAATTTACCAAACACTCCATCAAGCGTGGCATCCTCAGCAGGTTGGGCTGCAATGTTATTTTCTTCATCTGCTGGAACTGCTGGCTTCCATTCAAATGTGCTGTAGACCTCTGCCTTTATCACCCATGTATGTCATTAAATAATTGACTTGACGTACGTAGCTCTGGTTTATCTGCCAGTGGGCCTTTAAATGTGAAAAGACAGTGCTGCTTGAATCTCTTAAATTCTTTTGGGAGGTCTGGACTGTCCCAGTTCATTACTGGTGCGTGAAACGAGTTCATTTTGATTTGTTTTCAATCGTGTCCGGTACTAGCTGGTATATAAACAGCGCCCTCTGGATGAAATTTGAAATTTTGGCGTGGATTGGGTGCACTGGTCCGAGCGGCGAAAATTTTGACTTGAAAGTTTTTAGTCTATTTTTAGCTACAGTGCTCACACTTTGCGTGACGTTCTGTACTCTTCACCCGTCGATTTTTCAGAATTCTTCTGCATCCTTAGGTGGAGTCCACTTCTGGACATCATGTGTTATTTCCTTGGGCTTGAGAAAGGGGTTTATAAGGGATTTATAACCACTTTAAATAACCGAACCAAAACTACCGGTATTGACTCTCGTCACGTATATTATCACAGCAATGTAAACACGGTGTTGCCAGCCTATGATACAATATGACGCTAGCGCTAACATAGCTGAAATCGCATATCAACACAAGGTCGACTCCTTAAATTCTCATTGGACCAAAGGGTCCAGAAAAATTAAATTGGACCCGTTGATTTTTTGTGCTCGCGCTATCCCTGATTCTACTCTCTAAATGTAAAAGATTGAAAAACCACTCTGAATTTCAGAGTGAATTTAAGTTAGCTCTAAAAGAGTGGGTTTTAGCTCTAAAAGAGTGAAAACAGTACACATAATTTCACTCGCGATTTCGAGTGAGCCTCACTCACTCCAAAGTGGCGCAAAATCTCACTCTTTCTTGGAGTGAACTGTCAGCCAATCAGAAGCGCCGAAAATCGGCCGATGTTTGTTGAACTTGTGTAACAAAATGGCGAACAGTGTGTGAATGAATGGCGAAAAGAAAGCGGATTTGATGAAGAAATAGACAGCATACTCAATAGTGATTACATTTATGTGTAGGTCATAACTCGTAGCAAGTATACACTTGGTCTGGAGACAACGGCGGCAGTAAGCTTAAGTCATATGTGAGCAGTTTGTTACCGGCCCAGTGCCGGTTTACATGTACGCATATGTAAGCTTATGTAGGTTACGCCGCATCACGCTTCTCCAGACTGTGACCGTAAACATGGTATTTGCCAAGTGTTATGTCCTACACCTAAGTGTACTCACCATTGAACAGTTTGACTATTAGCTTCACTAAATCCATAGTTTTTCATCATTCATCATATCCCACACTGAAGTTCGACACATTGTGTATGTGCTTAAGCTTTAGACCAGTTCAATATTCCTAGACCAGGCCCTACCCTAACCTGGGGCCTAGCCTCACAACAATTTAAAGCACATAGTAGCTGTTATGAACTGCTGTGATATTCTAGTATATAAAATAGGCCTAAATGAATAAATAAATAAATAAATGCTCTTTTCTGATTCACTCTTTTCCGGAGTGAATTTGTTCACTCTTTTTTGAGAGTGAGCTTCACTCTAAAAGAGTTGTCACTCAGATGGCTCTTTGAAAGAGTGAAATTTCACTCTTTTTGAGTGATTTTTCACTCTTTCACATTTAGAGAGTAAGTTTCTTCTCTTGGTTATAAGCATAATAAGTGCCATTGCCACGCCAAACTAATGAAATTGGGTAATATTTGGGGATCAAATATGGCACTTGCTCTTAGCTATTGAAAGTTTGAAATGTTTTTGTTTTTGGATTCTTTTTTTTTTGGGGGGGGGGGGGACACGTTGTAACATATCGGCAATCTGTCTTGAAATGTGCGGAGGAGGACAATTACCTAAATTGTCACAAAGTGGCTGAAAAGAAAAAAATGGGTAACTTTGCCTAAAGGTGGGGGACACATCCCCCCCTGTCCTCCCAGGATTGACACCAATGAGCTCTTACATTCATAGGTGAGTAGTTGTAAATTTGGTACTGTAATAAATATGCACAGGCCAGTGGCATAGCCAGGAGCCAGGGGAGCTGGGGGGGGGTCCCCCACAGGAATTGGGGACAGCAAAGAGTAAAATGTCATTAAAATGACTAAAATGAAAAATTGACAAATAGGGACAAAATTTGGCTTTGGCTTTTCCACACTAAAAGGCTGATACTGCTGGCACAGGCTCTGTGCTGGAGTCTGATGTATGATGATATCATATGCTATTTGAGGGAAACAGTGGTTGGTTTGCTAACAGTGCTAGCTATATAGTTCTAGTACTGTAAAGTCAATTTGAAGCCAGCAATTATTATTAATAATTATCTATTTAGCCATAAAGCTCCATGATTGAGTACGATATTACACAAATGTATTCAAACGGACACACCCAAAGATGCACACACACCCAAAGATGCACCCATCCCAGAGAGATTTTCAAATATGCCAACAACGGGCTTCGATTTGTTGTGTGAGTATGCACCATTCTCAAAATAATCAGAGGGTGACAGGCTACTCCTAACGTACCAGATTCTAAAAGAATGAATTGGCTAAAATGCCTAGATAATTTAACATCTCAGGATTCATACAGACCTGTCATCAAGGTGTACTTTACAATGACACTCATTCTTCATGCATGGATTGCTACAATCTATGCCTGACGTCTGCAGGTTTACAGCAAGGCAGAGGGTGTAGTCCAAAATCCAGGGCAGGGGGATGGGGCACTGTCCCAAGAGAATCTTCAATAGTCTGCTACCATGGTAGTGCCTGGCTGGTCTTATTCTTGGGTTTAGGATGATATGGTTGCCGGATATGGTCATATAATCTAGAAGAAAATTCAAACCTAGAAATTATCAGGTGAATACATATTGTTTACTTTAATCAGCCCAGAGTTCCTGAAAAGGTTTGGTTATATAATGTAACAAAGTCAGATTCCCAGGACAAAATATCTTAGAACTTCTTGGCAAGGATGAATAAGCACTTTGCAATCAACTCAGCAAACATAAAAAAAGGTCATAATGTATGATTCCATCAAATTTTAATTTTGGTATTCTTTACTCAAAATGCTGAAATAATATTATTAATAACTGTTTGAAAGGTTTCTATCCATTTTAAGCCAATGTAACAAGGTAAAAGTGAAGAACTCCACTGACTATATTGGAAGTTTTATGGGGACTTAATATTGGCATTTGAAATTATGTAAAAATGCTCTGTTAACCTACAAAAACAACAAACTTGGCCGATTCCCCCGGGCCGATTCCATTAAGGTGTAAGTTGGGGCGTGCATGTAAACATTACAAATATGTAAATGAATGAATAAATCAGGTTTGAAAAAATTAACCAATTTCATATTAGGCCAAATAAAACAAAACATGTCTGTTTCCTGTAGCAGATCTAAAAAGTCAAATGCATAATGCATGTTTTTCAATCCATTACTTTTTGCTGCAAATTGGAATGGGAATTTACAGTGGGTCTCTCCAACACACACAAAATCATATTTCTTCATATTCAAGAATATTTATGATCCCCTTTCAACCTGCAGATTAAAAAAGGTATTTAAAAAAATCACAATAGATATTTTCTAAATAAAGAAAACCTAGAAACAGCATTGTTCTTTTCTTTTCTTAAGGGGTTGTTTGGAATGACAGGTGAGTCAGGGGTCAAAAACAAAATTTTTACCTTTTTGACCTCAGCACATGTGTATGTATGATCTGCCATACAAAAATTAAAAAAACAATACCTCAAAGTATCATTTTTAATGTTTTTTGTCATAATCACGCTTTTCTACAAATTTCATCTGTTTGTACGAGGCGTGTCTGTTGCCAGGTAGGCCTACATGACAGCATAGACACACGTTACAACCTTGAATAATAATACAGAATTGTGACGTTATATTCTTCTTAACCTATCTTAGAACTGCCTATTATTTCAATTGTTATACTGTTCTGGTTGGTTTATTGCATATACTGTATAGAAATTATGCAATATGACGTCGAGCATGACAGAGTCATCTTCATTCAAATAAAATTCAGGTACCCGTAAGGTACCACGGAGCAATTCGCACGATAATACAATAAAACAGATGAAAGGTATGAATGGTTGTGGAATCGAATTGCAGACCTGTCCCTCTGTCACCTTAGAACTGCATCTCGTAGGCAATGGTAGGTAATAAACCAGCCGGAACGGTATAACAATTGAAATAACAGCATGTCTTGGTCTCAATTCAAGATGTGCAATTTGGACACACCTACTCGTTGGCTGATTTATACTTCAACAGTTCCTCAAAGCAATATCAGAAAAGCCACTATCTCATTGTTCATTGGCCCGCAGTATGCGCTCGCCCGGGGCACTCAACTTTAGAATTGATGGGTATATGTGCCTACAAGCGTCGCGAAGGAGGAGAATATCAGTATAAAACGTTGGGTTTTTTAATAAAAAAAAAAAAGGGTCATTATGTACAATCAAAATGAAAAAGGGGTCATTGGGTATAATATTTTGAAAACTGAAGGTGCCTGGTCATCGGGTATAGTCGGCTTCAAAAGAGAGGCATATATTGACAGGCACATACCGTCACCTCTAAAGTTGATGCCCCCGGTGCTCGCATTATATTTTGTTCATGGCTCGGCTTTTAAAACTCCCACACATCACAATAAGGCTATTGAAAAGTGTATAGAATAGCTAATGATAGACCGGTCCCTGCGATTAGTCGCGGACCCGAAAGCGACAATATAGTAAACACATCGAGTTTATAACACAAGTGACAGTAGTCGTGAATTATGGAGGGTTTCATTGAACTTCTACCAGCAAAATATGGAATAATACTAACACAAGACACCAATCGAGATGATGATACCAGCCATAATGGAAGGCTTGTATTTGACCTTCTTATGAATCCAATTTCGTGGCGAGAAGTTAAAAGGTAATGTATATTTCAAGAAATTTGGGTTCAAAAATTCAGTATCAGCTCGTATCATCAATTCCGTAAATATGGCGTATAGAGGCACAACTTGACAATAAACTGAACTATTTACACGTAACGGACGCACTGGATACACATAAATTTGTGTTTCCTTGCTGGCGGAATAGTTGCAAAACTCTTTTTGTCAAAAAGTTGGACAATTTATGAATTATGATTGGCAAAATAGCTTAAAGGAAATAGACTTTTCCAACCATGTAAAACTACACTGGGTTGTTGACATGGTCGACATACATTAAGGCATACGCATGTTCCTAAAGTAGGAGGTAAGTACTATAATTAATTGTTTAAAGTGCTCAACATACCAGCAAAAATTCATAGGGTCATCAGAGTACAGGGACTTTGTGAAATACTGGGTTCAAAATAAAAGTGTGTCAGCCGATATGCAACATCAAATATAAAAGCCGATTTACATAATTTCCCATGACCTTACAGAAGTGATCGTGCTCAAATATAAAACTATAGAGTTTGGTCCTTGATATGCACCATCAATTGTGTACTTGTGATCAATATTGCTAGGCAAACAATCACAGCAAACATGCCAAAATCCTCCCATTTCTCCTCCATTAACACACATATAAACCCATCCCTTAAGCGCTCCACAGACTCCGAGTATTAGATGTACAATATTGTATGTAACATATATACGTTATTTAATATATTGCCATTCTATTTCCAGTAATGTTTAAGTTCTAACGAATGTTTGATGATGAAAAATCAATAATATGTTACATGTAATATCTAGCAGAAATATATTATCGATTTTTCGTCATCAAACATTCGTTAGAACTTAAACATTACTGGAAATAGAATTGCAATAGATTAAATAACGTATATATGTTACATACAATATTTTACATACAATAAAAAGTCTGAATACTGCTTTAGTATCTATTTGCTCACTTAAACATACAAAATGTTTTGGTTTAGTGTTGAAGGGGCCAAGTCTGGGGAGGTTTAACTTAATGTATAAAAACAAAGACCCTAAAAATAATTCAAACATTTTTGCTTGACAAATCCATTTAAATTTAATGGATTTGTCAATAATAATAATAATAAACAGACACTTAAAGGCCCTTTCAGTGATTTCACAGGAACATTAAAAAAATGGAAATTTGTCAGAGTTGCTTAGAAATAAAGAATAAGTCTACAGAATTTCATTAAACCACTTTTCCCCTGAATACATCGACAAATTAGTCAAAAGACAGAAGTTTTAGAAAGGTTTTCTACTTCAACTCAGATGGACTCGAGAAAATCGAGATTGTCGTACAGTGCGCCACCAATCGACTGGAAAACTTCCTAGTCCAGTGTTTCTAACACGGGGAAGTAGAGTCTAAATTGATTTAAAACAGACGCTTAATTTTTGTAGTAGAAAACAAAATAAGCAATTAAAGGTCACCGAGGCAAACTAACGGTCAATTCAAATATGAAAAACAGTTATGATTGTGTATTTTGTTTAAAATAGTAGCTACTGATGTAATAAGTAGTAGAAACAATATGCAACGCGTGTTGGTACGTGGAGAGTGAGCTTCTTTCGATCTCGAGTCGGACTTTTTGTACTGTCAGTATCAAAAGTCCAGATTCATGTAAATGCTTTATTTTGTCTAAAATACACGGCTTTCGACCGAACCACTAGCAGGCTATGTTAGCACATCTATGCCAATTACAAAGGTACAAAAATCTGAATTTTGATGATTTTTACAATCGTCCGGATGAGCAAATCACTGAATGGGCCTTTAAAAGGGCATTTCGGTTACTGGTTACTTGAGTTATGAAGGGATAAAAGTTGAATGAAATGGACCCCTGCCCTGGACACTTTAAGGATAAATTCAGAAAAATATTATTTGAGTTTGAGTCAGGGGCGTAACCAGATTGAAAAATTTCCCAAGTTTTGACCAAAAGTTGTATTATTTATGTGCGAATCGCGAGCGGCTTGCCGCGAAGTGATAAACGGGTGGGGTCCAGGAGTTCAGAGGGTCCAGGGGTCCAGAAGCTCATGGTTTTTGGCATATTAGAAGCTAAAAATCCAGTGTTCAGAGTACAAAATTTCACAATGAAAGTAGTATAGATCTTCTTCCCACTTTCTTTCCCCTTTCTCTTCTTCCCTTTCTCTTCTTCCCTCTTTTTTCCCCTTTTTTCTCTTCTCCTTCCCCTTTTTTCTTCCCTCTTTTCTCTCCTTCCCCCTTTTTTGCTCTTCTTCCCAGTTTTATTGTGTCCAGGGGGCAACTTGCCCCCCCCCCCCCCCCGGCGCCCCACTGGTTACGCCACTGGTTTGAGTGGTATATAATGGTGTTACGTTCGCTGCCACCATGTTACGTGCTTGCCGACGATCCTCCGTAGTAAATCTATGAAATCACACAATTATCACACCATCAAGCGACGTTTTACAATAATTCTTAGACTTAGAGTCCTTTACATGTTTATTTCTCTCTCCGCATCCTCTCTCTCCTCTTTCCGAATTTTATAGTTTTACGACATCACGGTCGGACATTATTGAAGAGGCCTGTTTGTTCCTTTGCCGTCACATTCAAAAGTGAATTACAATAATAAAATACATTCGCAATCATGGCGCTACGCAAATCTGCGGACATAGCGCGCCACGCCGCGTACTAGTTTGAGCGCATATTGCAATTAATCGCGCATTGATAACATTACCACGTGACACTCCCCGAACTCCTATATGATTGTGTCAATCATCTCAAAAATGCACATTTAAATCGCGTTAAATTTACATCGTTTTGTGTGCATAAATATAATTTCATGCATACATTTGTTTTTAATGCACGTTTTAATTCATTTTATAAAATATTCTCCAAACGTACATTTGCCATAAATACAAATAAAATTTATGTGATAAATTTCTTCTCCAATGATAATCTCACACAAGTTTCCATCTCTCCAAAACATAATGAATTAAGTTATACATGTCCATGTTTATATGAAATGTTGCTTGACTAATTGCGCACTATAGCTGCAATACCAAACACTTGTCCAGAAATTTAAATTCATCATGAAATCCTGATCAATACGCACATTTTGTGATAAAATCTTATTTTAAACACAACAGTTTTTTGACGACCATATTATATTACTTTATCCCTTCATTTCAATTTTTAAAGAAATGTCGACTCGATTGACTTGCTCACTACTGCTGCAATCCCAAACGCTCGTCGCTTATTACAACAATCCAATAAAAAATCTTACACACATTTTTGTACTCTGGCTGGAGTTTTTGCATGTGAAATAATGCACACATTTGTCCATGTGCATGATAATACTAAATTAAAACAATATAATGTTTCATTGCTGTTTATTTTTTTATAAACTGATATATTACTGATCATTTTCATCTGTGAAAATATAAACATCTCTTGATTGTCTTCAAGTAAAAAGTCCAACAGTCAAAATATCATACCAAATGTCTGGTCATTTAGCAAGGAATCCAAGCAGGCTAGAACCTGAAGACAGCCTCTCGTAATCCATTTTCCACATCAATCTGCCACACCGATGCGTAGATCATGTAGACAACACTGCCACTGTCATGAAAACACGATTCACCCGTCTTTTTCCAGAAGAACACAAATCAGCAATATATTCCAACGATGAAAATGCATCAAATCTCACAATTCTGGTATTTGAACGGAATTGATGATGATACAGTCACGAAGCTATCTGTTTTCTTCTCTTCTTTCTTCTGTAGCGAAGCTATCTGGTACTGTGACGCTCTCTTCTTTCTTCCAATCCGGGCTTCCAATACAACAGTTAATCAGTTCTGCGTCCTCTTCTTTCTTCTTATGGCTAGCTCACTGAAGGTTTCTTCTTCAAAGCTGAACTAGTCTTTAAGCTTCTTTATCGACTTTGATACCTTCTTTGTCGATTTTCAAGTATCGTTCTTCGAAAACTTTGCCCCTCCCACCATTGACTTCAAAATTGGTGACCCCAGAAGTGAATAATGTGCTCTGCTGCACCCATTGTAGCTGCAACCTTGCCAACAACTTGTTCATGTTTGATTGAGGGGGTAAGACTCACTGTATCAGTGACTGATTCAGGTGAAGGGATTGCTTCAATCAGGGCATGACAGGATTTTCTGATTTTATTTTCTTTCAAGGAAATCACCTGTTATCATCTTGGTCAATCTGGTTTACATATGTGAGAAATCTGTGGATGAGTCAGTATTTAAAGGAAAGGTAGTGGGTATCATTAAAAATGTAACAATTTTAATATAAATTTTTTCAATCTAGAAGAAAAAGGGATATCAAAAATATTTTTTCATTGTGTACTGGGGGTTTGTACCATATAACCCATCCCCATGTAATTTCTGTAGAGCTTTTGTTTTAAATGGAGGTAGCCCTATTGGTTTACGATATGGATTGTCTTCAAACTTGCATTCAATTTCAAATATTGTCCCTTTATGCATATACCGTAAACGTTCGCCTAATGGCGCTATGGGCTCCCTTGACATAACCGGAATTTTAGACACAAAATAAATGTGCCCTCCCATAAAAATCCCACCAGCAAATAAAGGCACATACCCTTTATTCTTGTTGGGATTTTTAGAGGAGGGAGCTCTCTATTTGTGCATAAAATTTACCCAAAGGCAAAGGAGCCCAGGTGCACCATTAGGCGAACGTTTACGGTATGTGAGAAAACACAAACATTTTGAGTGTAAAACTGAAACTTAAATGTGAATAATTAGCACAATTAGCAAGCCAGTATGGTGGTACGTGTGAATTGCATTCTGCTTCTGGTCCGACATCCTGAAACAACACAGTATGCCATATTCCCATTATCATGTCCCGAGGATTTGCCATACCACTATGCCCAACTATTCATGCTTTTTATTTAATTCACCCTTGAAGTATTTCTTTCTAATTTTGCTGGTGAATATCATGTACATTTCACATTTTCATTTTATTTTGTGATTTTTTTATTTTTATGAAAAACTGATTCTTTTTTTTTTAACTCATAGTGGGCTGCAGGCTCTCTTATATTTTTTTCATGTTCCTCGTATCATGCTTGACAAGATAAGGTCATGCTTTTTATCTATTTTGCCCCTTATGCATTTCTTAACTTTTAAGTGTATATCATTATAGTGCCCTCTATATATTTTGATCTATTTTTTCTGGTTGAACAATTTCATTCAGCCTCTTTAGAACTCCTGGGCATGTGAAATTTCGACAATTCGTCTCTTTTGTCACAATTTCTTCAGAAATACATCAATTTGGAGTGTCAAATTTCAGGATGGTAATGAGAAAAATATGATCTATTATTATGATACGAAAAAACTCATCAACAATGAGAAAAATGGGAAGGGGATGATACTGTCAATTGGGTTACGGACCTTTAGGAGTCAATTTACTGATGCATGTCAAAATTCACCACATCCAATTTCTATACATTCAGCCACGCTCAGTATTATATATCATAGTGAATAGTGGATCAACTAGGATTTAATCTTCATGTAAATCACCATATCTATGAAATGTAGATGTTTAAATAAGACAGAATAAAAATGTGTTGAGTTGTGTTGAGTAATTATTCTGCTTTCTACTGACATAAGTCTGGTAGATAAAGAGAGTCCTTGTATTTATATTTTTCTTTGGATTGTAACATATTGAGATACACGCAATACATACTATACCTTCACATTTGCTTGCTTTTATAATGCATACATGTACATTTTCTTTTGTGGATGACCTACAAGTTTTGTCTTTCCCCCAGTAATCTTTTTCCCCAATCAGTAACAACAAATCACTGAAAATGGCACTACTTTGAGCAAATGGTACAATTTTAGGCATATGTTCACATTTGTCAATGTGATCAAGCAAAATGAGTCGGATGTCAGGAATATTGATTTTGAGATATGTGTACATCCATATCAAAACGATGCACTGTAGTCTGTATATACCGTTCTCGAGTCAGTAATTTAAATACTAGTGGTCACCCATCTTTCGTGGTTCGTAAATAAATGCAATTTGCAAATGCATCACCACCCTCCGAGATTTTTATTGAGAACAATTTTACCAACTCCCTATGATTAATTAACGATTGATCAGTCTTTTCATTTTAATTCATTTTAATCAACTTCTTCATTTTCCCCTAGGCTCTCCTTCTTTCTTCTGTTCTCTCTTTAGCTCACATCCCTCTTATCCTCTCTCAGCTTCTCTCCTCTTTTATCTGTCCCTATGTGTAGTATGGTTCTAGGGATATGTACTTTGTCCCCTTCAATAGTTAACAAATATGTGAATGTGAAAACAGTAAATTTACAATTTTTTTTCGCGGATTGTAAAATATTATCGCCAACCCATGGCACCCATGCACTAGTCCCCTCATTCATTTTGATATTCCTGTGTTTATTCTTCCCATTTTCTTTGCTCAATTTTAATTGCAATTAATGCAGACCATCACATAAATATGCATGAAACCAATACACCCGCCGTCATCGTGTAGATGCACGCGTAAACAATGATGCTTGGTAACCGTACAGTATTTTTTTGGACCCTGGATAATGTATTTTAGGCTGTTTTTGCTCATTTTTAGACTCTAATCACTAAGATTTTTAAAAATGAGGTGAATATGTAGCGTAACTCGGTGTATGATTAGCATTGCAAAAATGCAATTTGCAAATGCATCACCACCATTCAAGTTTTTATGACGAAAAGTTTTCCAACTCAGTAATTTATTATAGATTGGGTTTTTTTTGTATCTCCAAATGTTATGATGAGAAGTATATAAAAGTACACATTTCCAGAACGGAAATGATGCAAGGAATCCAACTAGCATAACAGATTCCCGCAACAATTAAGTTTTTGAGAAAACCTCAAAATTTGATTTTACTTTACTGACTCGGACTCATCAGACTCATTTATCGACATCAGACTCATTTAGCTTGATTGCATCACATTTTTGGCCATTCCTATTTCAACCCCTCCCCCATGCCAGTGGCGCAGCAAAGGAGTGGGCAAGGGGAGGCAGCTGCACCTTATGAGAAGTCTTGATGGTATAAATGAGAAAGTAAGATTGGAAATTTGCTGAGAATAATAAATGTGTACTAACCGGCATAGATTCATGGGAACCAATGACTGGGATTGCCGTCCCCCTCAAACAAAGAAAGAGGAACGAAAGATGGAGAAAAGAGAGGAGATAGGAAAGAAAAGTAACAGTCCTAGAAAAGCAAATAGAAGAAGAGAAAAGGGAGTAAAGTAAAGAGAAGAAAAAAGGTCAAATTGTGCGTAATTGGGTATGTCCTTGCCTAAAAGTGAAGCCTTATTAACCCCTTGAACCCGAAATGTCTCTTTTGCGGCATCAATCATAGCTTGTTTTATCGGAGTTGGGCATCGATAGGTTTACCAGTGGCGTAGTCAAAGTTTTGAGCAAAAATAGTGAACAAAGCCAACAAAATTTGACAGCAAAACGTATATCTGTGGCCGATGTTTTGGTTGCCGTACTTGATGATGATAATGGAGATATGAGAATGAAAGTGACTTTGAAAGTGAAATAGATGAGGACTTTATCGATGTTTCAGCTGATACTGCATTGGATACTATGTATGTGTGAGTGTATAGTGCTATATGTACAGTGCATAATAGTATGTGCGGTGAAATGCTGCAGTGGTCAATGGGAACTTCCACACACAACAGCAACCACCAGAAAGCTTACTTCCTGGTTACTTCCAGGTTATAAAAGTAACACAGGTTGTCACTAGATAAATAAACAAATGAATGAATAAATGAATAAATATATATATGTGACGTGTCATGTCAAAAGGAGACACTTTTGGGCAGGTTATGAATTTTGATGTTTTTACATATCTTAAATATAGAGATATTGTGCTCCACAACGTCGTTTCCCCCTATGAAATCGGACATTCCTAAGCGAAGATATTGAGTTCGGAAGTTATGGTATTATAAAATTGGAAATTGAGATATCGGCCGTTAAAAATACTATTGACAATGTTGAGAGTAGGAATTAACTTGAAAAATGTCTCAAAAAATACAAGATGCCAGCTATATTCGGTCTGAAACTATCGGACAATATTGTTAACATTAATAACATCACAAATTCGCAACAAACCCAAATTGTGAAAAATTCACCCCGGACAGATTTTTGGCTATTTCTCCATTTACGATCCTGCCCAAAAGTGTCTCCTTTTGACATGACACGTCACATATAAATAAACAAATTATAAATAAATGAACACTAAGGCAAATATAAATCATAAAAACAGTGCAAGGACAACTTAATGCCTACAATTAGGCAGTATGGTAATTTATGCAGATAATTCAGGGTCACGCCATCATTGCCTATTTCAAATTCAGGGTTCAAAAGGTTAACTGGAAATCCATAATACTATAGTCAGAAACAGGGTTGTAGCAGAGATTTTATAATTATGAGATAAGACACTCTGTACAATTAACGTGCAAAGGGCCTATACCGACGTGAAGACAGTGCAAGAGTCACATTTGCCTAGTCTCGGGCCAGACTGTATGAACGACGAGTGTCATGACCACATAATTAACTGACTGTGTAGGAGACCAGCCCGAGAGCAGCCGAGAGTCACATTTTCTGTCCTCTGGAGTGTCGCGTGCTTGGTTGTAGCTAGAGAATTTTTAGTGCTGGGTGGTATTTGAGGGAATTTTTCATGATATTGACAATTTTATTGAAAATCACCTAAATTTGGCCAAATTCTATGTAATTTTGCAATTTTTGACACTTGAGTGCTGGGTGCTAGACCTTAAATTGTTTATCAGTGGTGGGCTCTAAATCTGAGACTGAGTGCCGGGCTCTGCCGCCTGCCACCGCCCGCTATAGCTACATCCCTGGTTCCAACTTCTCCTCCTACCTTATAGACAACCTACTTCCTGCCTTTACTTGTGTTGTACTGGTCTAGTGGGGGGGTGAGGAGGGCCTGCCCCTGGTGCTGTCTTAGGGGTGCACCAAATCAACCAAATTCAGCACCATTTAGATCAATTCTGTGCCCCCTCCAAGCGGTGAAAGTCAAAAATTTCACACACTTCTCGTCCATTTCAACATAAATAGTTGGTCATTGAAATACTTTTCCACATACAAATTTCTGTGTGCTCTCATGATGTGTAATTGTTTCAGAAATGCAGGGGTCGAAATAAGCGATAGCCCGATAGCCAATGCTAATTACATAATAGTACATTTCAGTCAGGCTATAAGATTAAGATTTTAAGCCCATGTAGCCTATCGGGCTATACTCACTGCCATGTTTAAATTTCACATGCATGGCAATTTAAGTAAATTGTGTGTTTGTGTAATTGGAGTAATTAGACAAAAAGCAATTATGTGTTACTCACTTAGGCCCTATAGCTCAATAATCGGTGAACGCTTGCTTCAATTAATTTTGCGAACACAACATCTTTTCTCTTGGGCTATTGAATTTACTTCCGGGCTATCACAAAATATGGCTGGATAGCCCGGATGGCTATCAGGGAATGATCCCTTATTTCTACCCCTGGAAATGGGGGGGGGGTGCCAGATCCATGTCCCGCCGGGTGCAACAACCCTAAGCCAACTGCTTCAATTCCTGAATCCTTACCCCCACCCACCCCCTCAAAGCTTATATTCTCAAGCTATTTATAGGCTTACACTTAGTATATTAATTATTATACATGACCATGCCCATCTAAAGATCAGCATAGTCAGCATACAATAATTAGGTAACCTAGGCAAACCTTAGTTAACACATTTACTAGTCAGCGAATTCGCCGAGACCGGGGCCCCAACAAAATGCATATTTACATAGAAATTTGAATTTTTTTCGAGAATAGGTGGGTGAAGGAAACCTACATAAATATGTTTTCTATACTTCACTTGACCCAAATATATGATTTTTTATGGTGATAATCAAGTCGCACATGGAATTTTAGAGGATTTTGATAGCAGTTCCATTAAAAAAAAGCTGCCATCGCCATGAGACTAAGATCTAGAAACACCCCGAAATGCCGCTTTTGGGGAATTTTGCTAGCTGAATCTTTTTGATGAAAGTCAATCTTTGACAAGATGTAACTTTGCTACGGAAAGTGCTATGAAAAAAAGGTTTTCAGTTTTGGCTTAGTTTACTCAAGGGCTTTAATTTGATATATAAAACGATGCAATTTGATGGCAAATTTGAATTCACCTAGGATACCTACAATAATTTATTGATAGAGTTGTGCTATTCATTGATTTATTTACATGACAAATTATAAGCTTACACAATGTACATGACTATAATTAGACATTTATGGCAAGCGCTATGTACCTGATAAACTGATCAAAGTTAAAGTTCCGACTCCAAATTGAAGCGTTGAGAAGTCAACATTCAAATCAGATCCATAACATGCATGTTACATGAATCATTTGAACAAATTTTCGATCCCTTTCCTCTCTGATGACCTTAAAAAAAGTTTATGAACTCTTTGTGGTGAATTGGCCAATCAGGAAAAAACAACTAAACACAGCCCGTGGTATGTGTGTATTTACTTAGACAATAATGCAGTGAGATGACCTGAAATGGACGCTACAAAATGCTGCAAATCTTTCTATTTGCAGGCTGTGACTACAATAGTAAGTTTATTAGATGTGTATTAATATTTCACGCAGGCATGCAACATACTGGATTCTAGTGTAATGCTACATGTAGGTTATAATGTTAACATTACCTGGCAGGATTTTTTTGACAAAAAAAAAAGCATGCACACCTTCCGAATTCGACGTAAGCTTAAAATAATTTATAAAAGCGTATGTATTTTTACATAATTATAATTGATCAGTAACAGATCATCGTTCAAGTGCAGGTTGTTTGTATGCCAGCATTTATTCAAGAGTTTATTGCAAGTTGCCATCATAAATCGCAGTTATTCTGTTGCTCAAGACGTCTCACTAACAAAACTGCTGCATCTGCTGATATACTGCCCAACACTCCTTGTTGCTGTATGCAGGTGGAGTAATCCGAGCAGGTACATAATTTCGATCGGCAGTCCGGCATGCGCATATTGAAATTTGCATAGCTAATGAGCTTCACCCACATGCAGAATGGCGCACACCGTACGTTTTACCATTGAATTGCTTACATTGTAATTACTTCCTGGTAGTACTTGTAGCTGAATTCGCACCAAAAGTAAAATACAACTCTCAACTTTACACTAAAAACATACCTGATTGCTGAAAAAACTTACTTATATATGATAGGAAGCAATCAAAAATTGACCTTTTGATTTACTTAAATTTGGCAATCCTGAGTTCCGAGGTGCAAAACTGACTCGAAACAGCGATGAAAAAATTGCTGTAACTTTGGTAATATTTGTCCAAATTCGCCGGGGTAAAAAATATCTTGATCAAAACATATAGACGACACCGGAAGGGTATCGTCATTGGTTTGCAATGGGAAGTCAATGTTTGCCAATCGGGATATCGATTGATTTGCCCAGCGCTAATGCTAAAGCACATGATCAATGACGTCATAATGAGCGGCGCTGTTTATTACGACTTGCCTTATTTGGATAACGAGCTACCATATTTGGATACGATAGATAATTTATGTCTGTTGAGATTCCCTACACAGTTTTGTATATGTGCATCTAGCCAAGAATTTGCTCACCGATAGCTTCACATTCTAGGCTAGAGACCGTAGCATTCAAAATGTAGTCTGATTCGCTGAAGCATGACACCGTGTAAAGCAATGGAAGTTCAGAAGTAAACACAGCCGATCACGACAGGCGATTGCATCCAAAAATGTTGCCAAAATTACACTTCAGCAAAATTTTAGACTGCCCAAAATAGGCAAATCTTGCTTAAAAGATACAGTTGATTGATTCATCAAAATAACTTTCATCCAAATTTCAACATTACCAGAATTAATCCAACAGTCCGACCGAAAAACCATAGCAAAGCACTCTAGCTTCGAATGCGTAAGTATCGTCTGCAAATTCGAAGCTAGAGTTCTTGAGTAATGAAGAACTGGTCTTGGCTGGAAACGGTACTACGAAGGATCAGTCCGAAAAGGGTTAGGGCATTTTATGTTAAGGTTAGAGACAGGTTACATGTACATTGTACACATTAAGTGCATCTTTGCTGGCCGGGATGCATTAAATTTACAACATTATTGCATCCGCCAGGCAGGAGTCAATAGGTTTCCATTTTTTTGGACTCAAAATAACTATGTGTTTTTCAAGCATGAGAACATTTTGAACTCTCTTACGATCCCTTCAGAAAATTTCATCAAAACACTGCAAGAACCAATACGGTATGACAATACATTTTTATGCACATTTGCGATCTTTACTAGGTTTACTTCTGGGTCCAGACTGGAAATTCATTAGGCCTATGTAATGAAATTATTAGTTTCCCGTCACCCGCCCGCAATTTGACCAAAACTTTCATTATTTTCATAAAAAAGTCAATTATCTGAAAATTGAGATGGAAATAAAATAATCAAAATTGAAACTCTCAAAATGTCTGACATCCCCTGCTGATCATAATCAGCAGTTTTTCTTAGTTGTAGGGGTAGAGGATGTGGTAAATAATGGAAATTTAAGGATTACCTCATCATATTTCTAGTGGACTTACAGAAATTGCAAATTTCTTTTCATATTAATAAAAACAAATTCAAATCTTTTCTCAACCTGTTGCAAAATGTCTGTAATGATGATCTAAGCATTAAAACCTGCTTTGAGATGGTCTTTCATCAACAATATATAGGTAAATAGCCTAAAATGAAAGTTTTGACAATAATGAAATTTTCCAAAGTAATGAATAATGAAATCATGACCTCATATTTCACTGAAAAAAATGTGACGGGGAAACTAATCATTCATTTCATTAGCCTTATGCTGTGCACAGTGATCATCTCCGCCATGTGAGAAGTTTTACTCTGCAATGTGCCGTATTTAATTTGGCATGGACTTTTATGGGAATTTAAGATTTCTCTTGTTCATTGAATGCAACAGCTAGTAAATTTTCAATGTTCCTCTACCCACCCGATTACTAAATAGTTTATATACCCATCACCATTGATAACATGTTTCTTGGTTATTGTATATAAAATAAGTAACTTCACACTTAAAGTAATAATATGAAGTCTCCTTTTTTATAGGGCATTCTTTTCATATTCATCAAGAATTCACACAGCCTTGATTGTCCACGCGACAGATCCAGAATAGCCAGGAGGCTTATCAATCAGGTAAAGTATGCATGGTGCTGTCATTAAATTACCACATTTCCTCTAGTAAATGCCTCAAGGGCTTGAAATTTTAAAAACGGGGGGGGGGGGGGGATGTTTATTAGAATTCATTTTTACAACAATAATTCCTGGAAAAATCGTCAGGTAAGCTTAAAAAAATGACGAACTGTGAACTTGGGATCACTGACTTCAGGTTCACTGCCAGGTTTGCGATGTAATACCAAAGCCGTTATATTACCGATCATGTGTGGACTTACTTTCAGGGGGAGTTAGGCAGCATTTGTTTAATTAAATTTTTCAAAAAGACTGGAGGGGTATTAGAGGATGTACGGTACATTACTAGACTATTATAGTCCAACTGACTACCTGGTTCCTAACATTACGTACCGTAAATCTGTCATTGTTGTTGGTAGATTTAGCTAAACATGTAAATGTTTTTAAAAAATACACACACATTGGTTTTGTATATGTATGCATTTTTGTTTCCTTATAGATTATGAAGTGAACACAAATCACATCTTCCCCCTTTCTGGATGCAAGTTGTAATTGTTTTCATTTTTTTTTTTTTTCATTTTAAGCAACCACAAGTGATCCTATCTCTTGGTTCTAGGTCCACAGACTTAAAAAAAAACCAATTTTACAGCCACTGTTTTTTCTATTTCAACATTTAGCACATTAAATGGAAATCAACAGCCTTAGTAATTAGTATAATTTTGTATTTTTGTATTTTGTAACTATAACAAAACCCAATTTTGACACTTACCTGACAGTTTGGACTAGTAGACTACTAAAAACACTGAAGTTGTGCAACCCAAGTCTTGATGCTTTAAGTAGTACTACACCCTCGATAAATTTGTGTCCATTTTGCATTTTCTCTAAAACTAATAACACAGTGGTAGAAAAAGTTATGTATATTATAGGGGCAAGGAATCCAATTACTACACTGGAATTTCAGTGACCCAAGACAAGCGGTTTGTTATTTATGATAATAAATAAGGTACCCCTAGGATGTACCTCATTTCTTATCATATATACTAAACCACGTGTCTTGAGTCACTGAAATTTCAGTGTAGTAATTGGATTCATTGCCCCAATAATATACATAACTTTTATTACAGTGTGTTATTATTTTTTTTGCTAAAAATGCAAAAATAGTCACAATTTACCACAGGTGTAGTACCCCTTAATATGGACATAAATGAAATGTACAGGTGTGCACATTCAGTATCTGGTTGGAAAATTGGGTTATTTCTTCATGTAATTTTACACAAAATTAAGGTTAGGCGGAGGGTTAGGATTAGCTTAGGAAATAATTACATGAAGGATTAGAATTAGCTTAAACAAAATAATAAATGATCAATCAAAAAATTGACAGCAATAGTGTGGTTGTAATCAACATGTTATATAATTACGCTTTTTTTTTTTTTTTTTCCAGAATTTTATATCATTATATGAGTATTATGGCTACAAGATCCCAAACACCTGTGAACTGACTCCCAGACGAGACATGTATCTGGACAATGAGCGACACAAAGATGAAGGTGGTCCTAATAAATGGGGATGTAATTACTGCGGCAAAATGTTCATCCATGAACAGTGGCTGGACAGACATTTTGAAAATCGCCATATGAGACAAGTTTATCGGGTAGGGTACCGTTTTCCTGAATTTATCACTGTGAAAAGAAAAGTACATTGTATTGGACAAACCACCTCATTATATTAAAGTTCGCCTGAACAATGGTGGAATAGCTTTGGTATCCTGGCAATACGAGGAGCAAAACAATGTAGAAAATGAGTACTTATTCCACCCAAATTAGCAAAACAATTTACAAAACTAGTACTTATTCTATCCAGTTTTAAGTAGTTAACCAAGGCAATGCTCTGTACAAGTAGTGGTCTGAAGATCTACATGTAGTAGTGGCATGACGATCTTGAGTTAGTACTCATATTAGTACTAGTTTTGAAGTGGAATGTCAAAAGCTGGTCTTAAATTGCTACTTGGAGTAGTGTAACTAAAACGAAGGAGAGACAAAAGATAATTCCTCATTGTTACCAGGAATTAAAAACAAGGTGGTTTATCTCATACAAGGATACTGTTTTACAGGGTATACTCTCTTGAGAAAAAACAATTTTTCACCTGTGAATCAATATTGTTAGATTTTCTTTTAAGGAAGCCCTGAAGTATTTGATCTCACCTGAACTCTGAGAAGATATCTAACCCTTCCCAGAATCCTTTGCAACATGATACATCCCCTCATTTCATCAAATGACACTCCTTCAGCTGCTGTGTGCAAGTGCATTGATATAAAATTGGTCATTTGATGTCAAGAAAGGGGTGAACAAAAAGGGTGGGCCTTGAAACCCCCAATACCCTTTTTACCCTTTAAAACTTTTGCTACTTGTTTTCATTCTATGTTTACCTTCAGCATTCAGACAAAGTGTGCTTGGCAGATCATTGCGACTACTTACGCTGTGAAGTAATATCAGGTGCAAAGAAACCATCGTACTGGGAACAAGCACTCTGCAAACAGCCAGATCTAGATAAGCTGCGACAAAAGTGTGAGGTAAGGTTACAAAATAATGTATTCTAGCAACAGAATTACTGTAGTTGTTTTTATAGATCATAAAGTTTGTTCGGCTTATAAGACCATATATTGATTAGAGGTTAATAACTGCGCATCGGTTATTTGGAGGGCATTGTGAAAAATCTAAACATTTTGCCTTTGGAACCGAGGAATATCCCGAGGGGCTAGGGATATTCCGAGGTCCAAAGCAAAATGTTTAGATTTTTCACAATGCCCGACATATTACCGATGCAAAATTATTTACCTCATTCATAACCGTCACTTTGATCTCTTCACTTTACAAAATTACACAAAATTTTGCTCAAAAGTTTGTAAAAATTAATGATTTTTACATCTTCCCTTTCCAAAAATCGATCAGGCTAAAACAGGACGACCAATAACAAAAGTGCATATCACAATCTGTGCAAATATGATATCGTGCAATCCAAATACGGCAGCCAGCACGTGCGCAGTTTGTTTGATGCACACGGCAACGCGGAGGCTACTAATATGTTACTTTCGAACAATTACGCATTTTTGTGGTCAATTGTGAGATATTAATGACCTCAATTTGCGTTCGCGATTTCACAGATAACTAAATGTGATTGGATCCCACCGTTCACACGCATCACGTTTAATAATGAGGTTCTGAATATAGAATGGCATGCATGCGATTGGGCCCAGTGCTTTCGCTAGTTGTCTAGTCTGTATGGTCAAGTTAGTCAGAAAAGTTAGCATGAGCCCTGAGCACAAGTAGTAACTGTAATGTATTCAAGGCCGGGGGGTACTCGATGCAAAGGACCATAATAATGAGATGTGTGCAAACGTGTATTGCATTTTTGGCCATTTGGTTTATCAATGACCCGTTTTTCTAGACCAATTTTCCCCAAAAAATTCCCAATTGCATGACTACTGGCATGGAGTGCAGTGAAAGTGGAATTATCATATGATTAATTCTTAACACTTTTACTTTGTTGATTTTGAACCATCTCACTTGTTTCCAAATTTGCGAATCTTCAAAAATCCATCTCACTTGTTTCCAAATCTTCCTAACATAAACATATACGCGGAGGAAATTTACTTACACAATCTTGCTACTTGCAGTGGAAATAAGAACCATGTATCGCACACAAGTACCAATTTTACCAATAAATTACAATGGAACCATGACTTGCATAGGCAAATAAGGCAGAGAAAAAATTCCGGACGTATCTGCCTGTGTTGAACCTGAGCCCTTCAGATAGTGCATCTGATGCTCTAACCAATGAGATGTGGTTTATGTGTAACTCTTTATTTTATGTACTGTATTTGTTAACATTTATACAGGCTACCATGAAATCCTGTCTTCCAGATTCACTCACAGGGATGCATCGGCATGACTTTCTAGGTATGATTAGTAGACATACAAATAACTGATGTGACATATAAATATCTTTTTCAAAGTGGTGATGGAGAAATACATGTAGATACCCTTGAGGCGACAAAAAAAATCCTGTTCTATATATGTCCGACCCAGTTTTTTTTTTTTTTTGGGGGGGAGTTTTCATGTACAAATGAATGCCTACCCAAATTTTAAAAATTTCAGGAAAATGGTTTTTTTTTGTATTTCAAAATATTTACAGATTTTGGTGATTTTTAAAGTCTCTATAATCTCTACATTGAGTACACTCAGTACAAAACAATTAAAAATGTTAAGGTTTGCTTGACTTTAAGTGGCACAGAATAAATGCTATCAACACACAAGTAACACATGGTAAGTTTGGTAATTGGTAGTCTCTAACTTCTAAGTCGCATTGCAACATGCTTCTTTATTTTGTACTTAATGCAGTAGAACATATTAAAAAAGCTGGGCCAGTAAATTTATTGCAGGGCCAGTAGATTTGCCATTTCACTGATCCGGAGGGCCAGTAGAAAACTGAAACCTAAATCTGTCCCTGATTTGAACGTTTGAATTTTGCCAGGAGCTAAAATCAATTTATTATATTCTGTCAGAATTTTAACATACTTTGCAAAAGTAATGTAAAAAGAATAGCAAGTTAAATTTTGTTCTTTATTTTCAGATAAATTGAAGAAAAATATGTGTGCTTCATTAACATGTGAAAAATACTGGGAGAATCCCATGAAACAGGTGAGGTCTAGGAGTGTTATTGTTGAATCACAAGATAGATTGTTCCAATTCTATGTGACAGAATGGCAAGTTGATAGGAACAATGCATTTTTCACAGAATTTAAGATAGATGAAATTTAAGACAGCTAAAAGGGAATTTTGTGATCCAACGCATCATCCCCCCCACTTTTCTTAAAAAATTTTGGAAACTTCTGACTACAAAATGTTCATGTACAAAAATGTTCTTGCAGATTAATTCGCTAAGCAAGACTATCGTGAAATTTGAATTACATTCTGGTACACCAGAACTAAATTACAACAGCAGTGTAACACATACTCATGCATAATTGCAAAATCGAAACCAACTGAAATTTTGGGAATATGTGACATGATCAAGGAGAATGAGTCACATGTTGACCCTGATCGAAAATGAGTTTGACATATGTTTCTAAAGAGGACATTTAGAGCTTTCTGAAACTGAAAACCATATATTGATACTTTTCTTTGCAAAGTTACATCTATTAATCAATCACTGAAAACAATATAAAACAAAAGAATTTCAACACTTTCTTTGCCAATATCTCAAAATCAATATTAGTGACATCCGACTCATTTTCCTTGATCGTGTCACATATGCTTTTTTCATAGATATCTACTGAAAAATGTCATAAAAAAGAGGATGCTAGGATCACAACCCTTTAATTTTTGTTTTATAAATGATATTGCTTAAAATACTAAGAAATACATTTAGTCATTATCAACATCACACCATATTTGGTGTGACACACTTCACATTTTGGGGTCCATCCCATAGCTAACTTGGTGAGTCTGAGAGTCAGGGTACGGTTTGACACATGCTACAGCATAGCACTGTGATGGTATACAAATATTAACTGTCTATGAGTGTGATGGTCGAAATATAATCACGAGATGAAAGATGAATTGCTGGAACAATGCATCTTTCACCGAGTGATTATATTTCGACCATTACACAAATTTAACACAGTTAATATTTGTTTTATATCACTCATACATAAATTCTGTTGCTCAAAAATACTATTTAAGATAGGGAATACATTTTTTCATCAACATAACACCATGTTTTGCCGTGACATACTTAACATTTTGGTGTCCAACCCTTAAACTAAATTGGCGAGTCTAAGAGTCAGCGCACGGCTTGGCGCAGGCGCACTACGGTGCTGCAGAACAATCCATCTTTCTCCTCGTGATTTAATTTCAACCATTACACTCATACACAGTAAATATTAGAATATTATATCACTCATACATAAATTCTAGACAGTTCATTGGTTGATAGCCATCCCATCAGCCTCTCCGTGTGATAGTTTTTACCATCATAGCATTCCACAAGCTGGAATGTGAGTTGGCGACTCTGCGTTTTGTGACTCATGAATGAGAATTGAGAAATGATGAGAAATCATGCAGTCACTTCATTAATATTATTAATATTAATAATGTGATCTACTGCGGGGTAGTTCATTGTTTAGTTTAGCAGCCGAGTATTAAGTAGTGGTGTAAGTAAGTAACACAGCATTTATAATGCGCCTAATGCCAGAGGATACAAAGCGCAGAAACACAGAAAAACAAAAACAAAAGAGTCAAAAGCAACATCATGAGAAAAGGTATGTTTTGAGAAGGGATTTGAACCCGGTGACAGTTTGGACACTGCGGATATTTAGGGGAATTGAGTTCCATTTGTAAGGAGCAACCACTGAAAAGGCCCTGTCTCCGGCACCCTTGTTCGTCCTTGGTACACGAAGATTAAGACCGTGGTCCGAACGTGTGGTGACTGAGACCTCATGAGGACGTTTAACAATTAGGCACTCATCGATATACAGGGGACACAGCCCATTCAGTTGTATATATAAAGCAGAGTTTTGAAAGTAATGTGTTCCTTTATACGAAGCCAGTGGAGTTCTTTCAACAGGGGACTGATGGAAGTGCGTCTCGGCGACAAGAAGACTAAGCAGGCACATTTATTCTGGAGCCGTTGTAATCGACCAATATCCATCTGCGCAATATTGTTGAACAAAACATTACAGTAGTCCAGGCGGGATAATATCATGGCTCTGACAATATTGGCACAAGTATCCTGATAGATATATTTCCGGATCCTGTACAAATTACGGATTTGCCAGTTGATGGTTTGGCTAAGCTTAGTGATATGTTGGTCCATGTTCAATTGCTGGTCAAAAACAAAACCTAAGTTTCGCACAGTGAATGATTGAGGAATGATGTGGAAGTTGACATCTTGCAACCGGAATTTATGATTAGAAGATGACATTACAAAAAACTCTGTTTTATCAGGATTTAACTTAAGTTTGTTTGTTATCATCCATGCGTTAATATCCCTAACACACTGAGAAATCTTGAAAATAGCACGTGGTGCTCATTGTCGATTATGGAATAAGATAAATATTGATCGGTTCCGAATTGGAATTTCAGATCGGATTTGGAAAAGCTAGAATGGATCAGGATGAGATTAGCAGAAGTTCAGATCGGCCAGTCCGGTGTGCAAAAGAAATGAAGCTGGCAGGATTATTCCAAATTGTTGAGGACATGTCTGGTTGGTACTATTCGGGGAATGACAGAATGGGAGTGGAAATATCATACTGCAGTGTTGTTATGATCTACATTGTAAATTGAGCTGTAAACTACTGTGATTTTTAACAATGTTGCTTTCTGTTCTATTTCTTTGCAGTCCTCATCTCACATTACAGCAGTGTATATAGTGTTATCCTGTATGCTGGCTATTGGCCTTCTATTGTACTATTTAGTAGCTTACACACATTTCTAGTAAGTATATCTGAACTTTTTGAATGACAGAGTTATGTACCAGGTGTGAGAGTTCAGCTTTTATGTTGATGGTTTTGTGGTGTTGTTGTTTTAACTTTTATTTTCTGGTGTTTTTTCCCTACACTTGCTCTGTACAAAAGTATAGAAGCTTTCAAAATTAAATTTTTTTGCTAACTGTTTTTAAAAACAGTTGGCAAAATTTTTTTAATTAAAGCTTAAAAGGTTTCAGCACTCTGCAGCAAACGCATGAAGTTTGAAACTGGGTTTTGGATTTGGTAAAAACATTTTGATTACATTGAATGTCAAGGTCATGAAAACGTCTTGTATGAAAACACACTACATGTACAACAACATTATTTGGCCTCACACATATGTGGGGCTCATGTTATGGTCCAGATGGTTGTCTGCCTGGTTGGCTGCCTGCCGTGTTGGCTGTCTGTCCGGGCCATTAATCCACTTAAATGCAGTAACCTATCAACTTCAAACTTGGTATGGTGATAGGGTATGGTGTCCTATCAACTTCAAACTTGGTATGGTGATAGGATATGGTGACCTCATGTGCTGCATAGTTTTGTGTCATGTTATTTGCATATTTATGAATATTAATGAGCTTGTTTGCCTATTTTGCTTCAATTGCATATTCTTTGTATTTACAAACCTTTGGTATAGGGCTACCTTAATTACGAATCGTGTAATTGTCATTTTTAATGTTGTCAAAATGTTATTGTAAAACATTTTTTGCAGGCATTTTTTGCCAATAATTTCAGCAACACTTAAATAACATTGTGTCAGAATATTTTACAATAAATTTCCAAAAATGTTTCTGAATGTTATTAAAATGTTTTATACCATTTATATACACTTTATATAACTCAACATTTAAAGGGGGTAACAGTATTGGTTTCGGATATGGATTGTCTTCAAACTTACATACAATGACAAATATCATCCCCTTTATGCATCTATGTGAGAAAACAGGAACATTTTCAACGTAATTGTGAATAATTAGCATAATTAGCAATTCAATACATTGGTACACATGAATTGCATTCTGGTCAGGGATCCCAAAACAACACTGCACTGTACGCCGTACGGTTAAGCGCATGACTCGATGAAAACAGGACGTTTCGCCTTGGCACTGACAACCAGTTTGTCTTAGTACAGGGTGCCCGCCAGGAAGTAGCCCCCATTGACTTTCTGTACAAACAGGGTCGGAAAAAGCATCATTTTCTTGACTCCAGAGCGACTCAGTTCTTCAAAACTTACCCTTTCTGCAAGTCAGATGAAGACATCCATTGTAGAAATTATATACAGAGTCCGGCATTTTTCTGGAAAAACTAGATTACCCTATAGCCATATAGTTTACACCACCTCACAAATAGCTTGGTGTTTCTGAAATGTAACAGATTTTGAAAGTTTAGCCAAATCGTCATAAATATATTTTTGCGGGCGAGCTGGTATTGAGGTGAAACGGCTTGAATTCATCCTGATACCCAGAACTCCCTGTGCCGTGTAAAATTTTGATAAAGTGTTAACCATCAAAAGACTTTAGGAAATACATAGATTTGAAGCTTCAAATTGCAAGATGGTAATGGAGAAAAATATAATCTATTATATGATATGAAAAACTCATCAACAATAAGAAAAATCAAGGGAGGGGATGATGCTCTGGATCAGGTTTTGGACTTTTTAAACATTTTCTGACAACCTTTTGTATAACTTTCTGCGAATAATGTTGAAAATGTTTTGTGTTTGCTAGGTCACAGACCTAATGTACAAAGGAAAATAATGGTAGCTTATGCATTTCTGATAAGTATATTTGCAAGAAAGATGCTCTACCCAGTACTTAAACATTTTAATTTCCCTCCCAGATAAATCATTTACATGTATTGTTGTTTGTTTTGGTTCCATTTAGGTAAGTTAGGTCAGGCACCATGAAAATATGAGTATTTGTACATTACATTGCCCTCTCTTGACGAGAAGTTCAAATTGCCAAACCTGCAATTTAGCAGCCCAATTGGGCCACTTTTGAAAATTTCCCCCAAGACAATTTCCTGTCCCATAGAAACCAGTGGTTAAGAAAACAAATTGGGCGACTTTTCAACATTGGCTCCAGCGACTTCTGGTAGTTTCCTGTCCAATGAAAACCAATGGTTAAGAGAAAAATTGAATCGCTTTCAACTATTTGGTAATCCTGGAATGTATTTGCGTTGGGTCCTTTTTAAACATGACAGGGATAGGAAGAATATTAGTGACTCTATCAGTTTTGAAGGATTTTGTGCCAAAAGTATTGCAAATAAAAGTTCAGACTTTACTCTGGAGGGAAAACAGCCGAGAACTGAATGCACAAAAAATGAAGTTCTCAATCTGGGTTGTGACCAGGCTGAATTTAGTGCCGGGTAATTTACTTACATGGAAACACCCATCTACTAGGACATATGTTAGTGCCCCACCTATTGATGAAACTGAGAATTGAAAATATCGGATAGTGGCAAGTACTGCCGACTGGCGTAGTCACGACCCTGTTCTCAATAACAAGCATGCCCTTTATATCACTGCTTATAGCTCAAAATGTCATGTATTATTTTATGCATCCAATTTCCAAAATTTAGGGTCATAGTAGTAATAAACTGCTATAAATCACAGAATTTGATGAAACAGCAATTAGCCAATTTTTGCAAGCTGCAAATATTTATCACTGATAATTCATAAAGAGTTCAAACTATTTTATAAAAAGACAAAAAAAAAGACAATGTTTGGTCTCTGTAAGCATATGGTCTGTATGAATTACCAAAAATTATTCTATTGTGGCGTGATGATTGCCCAAGTAGCCCAATATCTGGTAGTGTAGTTTTAAGGGTGGTCTTAACCCTGGAATTACTTTTGGGCCTCATAACTGCTAAATTGGTGGTCTAAAGTATATAAAAGTATACATATTTAGAATGTCAAAGACATGATCAATTCCTTTGTAAGGTCAAATTTGGGCAAAAATGCTCATGTTTGGAGAAAATCCCCCAAAATAGGTTTTTTGGCCCAATGTTTTTGCTGACCACATATTAACAAAAACATTCTTTAGTCAAAATTATTTTTTTATTAATTTTTAAAAACTGGATAAAAATATCTAGGACCCATTTTTTGATTTTCTGCAAAAATTAACATTTTTGCCCAAATTTGACCATTCTGAATATGTATACTCGCATAATATACTTAAGACCAACAATTTAGCAGTTATGAGGCCCAAAGTTCCCATAATTTCAGAGTTTAAAATAAGACCACCCTTAAGGTGATATTTGAGGCATTTTGGAGCGCAAATCAGACTTGAGGTTTCCAAAATATATCAATTTATATTTTCTTTGTATCAATGTAATTAATGAGCTAAAATGACTGCAAAGGCTCCTTAATATCTAATTTTTGCCTATATTTTGCCAACAGGTATATTGATCAGTGTACTTTGCCCTATTTAAATTATTAATCTATTGAAAAAATTTGCAGTATTTCCAAAAATATCTTGATATACCACTTTAAAACCTGACCATGGAATTTGGAAAGTAGGATGTTATTGTAAAGTTTGAAAATGTTGTGTATTGGTTTTTGCATGTGTACACTTCTTTTAGTCATATATCATGCTATAATCATGGGAATAACAAGCTAGGTTAAGTTTAAGGTTATTAATTATTTTAAACTGTTGTGATTTGGTAGTTCACAGCATCTTACGAATGGTAGTGAGCTTTGGCAAAATCTGCATAGCTCAATTCATAGCAAGTGTGTAGAAGAATTAAAATATCACAGATATACTTTTATAGGTGCTGCGGTTCTTGAGATAAGTTGTAAAGAGGGCTGAAACAACAACACTTTTGTAAAACGTACATAACTAATTAACAACAATAAATTAAGCAAGTTTGCAAAGTATACGATTTGTAGAATGAACTTTTGCAAAACATTAAGGTGTTAATTTTCAATAATATATTGATCTAGATAATGAAAATCGATTTTTAGGTTGCTTCGACCAACAATACATCTTCTACCCTTAAGACAGTGACAAATACAGCAGCTTACTGACCTGTAACGTAACAAATTGCCTACTCACTAAAAAAGCAAATTTAGGGATGGGTGTATAGCAGCTTATTGACCTGTAGCGTAACCAATTTATTTCATTTTGCTAGGTTTGTGACACCAAGACAATTACAAGTGTAGGGATGGTATATAGCAGCTTATTGACCTGTATCTTAAACAGAAAGGTGACTGGTACTGGTTGTGTCATACAATGAAGCAGTGCACCATAACTGTTGCCATTAGAAACAATTATATAATGGTTGCGATTCAATAGCCCAATTGTGTGGATTTTGACAGTTTGTCCCCACAACTTTTGACCATTTTTCGTTGCATTCAATTCAATTTTATTTGTTTTCACCTCACATCTCACATAACAAGTTATAATAGACAAATACGTTGGATAATGAGATGTGGACGCTGGGTGTGTGGACGGTGTGGCTGATGGCACCCATACAAACGAATGGTAAAGAGAAATCCTAGGTGAAAATTTTGGCAACCTTGTTGTTGAATATTTTGTTTTGTGTTATCAATACAAGTTATCATTTGTTCTAAGTTCAGTGACACCTCATATAGAAATAGGACCTGTCGATGGGTTGTAAGAGGGGATAGCCTTATGCTTGATAAAATCAAACTAACCTGCCAGACGTGAACAAGGCCATATATAAAAATGTTTTCGCTACTCCAGCAACACAATATATTGTATAGGTAACAAAATGGTCACTCACCAATCAACGAATAAATTGAAGAAAAATGTAGGCCTAAAAAGTATAAACCAAGTATAGGCCTACATGGTATATTTCGCTAAGTATGCTTTTAAAGCACACTTAGCGAACTTCCTCCAACCTTACTGCTGTAAGCCTACAGAGCTATTATTATTTAAATTGCGTTTGGATAATATCCAGAGATAACATGTTCTGTATGCCATGATTGGTGACAGTGATAATAGTAAAAAAAAAAACAAGCGCAGTGATTTATAGTGTGTTGCGCAGACGTTGATCCACAAGTCTCAGCACACTTTACATTGTGGGGAATAGGCCTATTATAATGTTACCCTACCTAGAGTTAATCATACAGGTGTTTAGTGATTATCCAAGATAGTGCCAAAATTTGAATTTCAATATGCACAGCATATTTTAACGTAAATCAATGTTATTACATATCACAGAAGAAAATACCATGTAGTTCTGTATTACATACAACATACAACAATTTCTTATAAGGCGCAATATCCAGTTTGATCAAGGCGCCATACAAAATACAACAAACAATACCACATGAAATATAATACAAAGCAAAAATTATTAATTCAGATGAATGAGTTTTCAGGAGTTTTTTGAAAACTGCAGTTGAGCCGGCATTTCTTACATGCTGTGGAAGTGAGTTCCAAAGTGATGGGCTTGCAACAGTCAGAGAAAGCTGCTTCACCTATACATTTCATACTAAATTGCAGTGTCCCCTCAATTACAAACACAACAAAATATATAATTTGGCCCCACTATCCTGATCAGAAGACAATTCATAACTAATACGTTCACAAAGGTTCATTGATCTGAGAACAGGACTAGTTTAGTACGAAAGCTTTCTAGTACTATCACAACAAGACTAGCACACTGTGACATATAGGGTTGAAGTAAAATATAAGAAACTGACTAAATGGCACATATATAAACATCCAAAAATGACAGAGTTATCCCCCCACTTTTAGAAAGCTCATATTTTCTCATTAATCCAGGTGAAATTTTAGCCTCATCCCCAATTGTGTTATTCCACACATACCATTCTATGGGCTCTTTTTACTTCTGATATCAAAACCATGCCGGTACGCTGCGGGGGTACGACCTCCAAAATTTGCGAGTGTAAAAAAAAAAAAAAAATAAATTGGTCAAAATTGTAGGAAGAGAGTCCACTTTTCACAAAATTGCCACCCACCCCCCCCCCCTGGAAAAAGGTCCACTTTTTCAAAATCAGCACCCCCAAAATAATAAATCCTGCGTGACGGGCCTGATGAAAATGTGAGTGCAGTTTATCGTAAAACTTGGGAATTGGATTATTTTTGGTAGAGACCTGAATGTAAGGTACAAAACACAATACGAACAAATCTGACTACCTACCTGTAATATTAGTTATATTAGTTGTAGTAAGGTCATGCCTTCTATTGGAGTGTATGGACTTCAACTGGAATATCCCATGATAATATACCTTATTCGTCCGAGTATAGTCCCACGTTCGAGTATAGTCCCACCCCCCATTTTTCGAAAAATTCCAGAAATTGTAAAAAAAAAAAAAAAAAATTATTATTATTATTTTTTTTCCCGGTTTTGGAGTGTCCCTGGACCTAGACCTAGATGCTAGGATCATTCTAGGTTGACCTAAAAAAAAAAAATTTCAAGATGTTTTGTATTTTTAATATGAAAATTGATAATTTGTATTCATTAATGATTTCAAAATGCATTCAAATTCTTTTTTTTTTTTTTAATTGAGTATAATCCCACCCCCAATTGTGAAAAATTTTCACCTAAAAAGCGGGTGGGACTATACTCGGACCAATACTGGTACTAACATATAAGTATAACTTTGTTTTTCCATATTACAACAGAGTTTCAACATTAGGCCATTCAGGAAAAGGGACTCTCTTCTTTTTCTGATTTTGATTCCTGGTTTTAAACCCAAAAAAGTTTTTGTGGGGAGTGAAAATGTTTATTGTTTATCATTTGGTGTCGGTTTCACCAAAGTATTGTCTTTGTTGCAATTTTAGGTTAAAACAATAAATAAAAAAGGAGTCATCGGATATGCATGGGGGGGGGGGATTGCTACGGGCCTGGACACATGGATATCCTTCAACATAGATCATTCACAAAGTTATCTCCATTTAGGCAAGGAAAAAGTATGTGTTTTCTGGGTGAGCAGAAAATGGAACAAAATTAGAAATGGAAAAACCTAAGGAAGGGGCACTAAAATATGACAATGATGGAGGCCTAGGACCTTGTGCCTTCTGGAGTATAGATGAATCCAACAAGCCAAGTGATGGTCAGAATTCATTCAGCCATTACTGGGTCCTCTCCACACAAAACTGGTGTTGTGACTGCCCAATAGGGTGGATTAAAACCGCTTAAAATCAATGTTATATTGTATTCTGTTATAGACGTTCATCATTCTTTTGTCTATGTGCAACACGGGTGATGGAATGCAGTTTAAAATCCCCACTAAGGCCGCTTCATTTCATATTTTAGGTTAGACTTCTCCGTAATCCACTTCTCCGTAGAACACTTTAATTCTAATAAACATCAGTATAATTTTGAGTTCAACGGAATGCGTTCATCATGATAAATAATAACATATTTTTTATCAAAATTCGACTATGGCATAGTCTAATTTTAGGTGGGATGGAGGCAACAGGACCCAGCTATGGCTGCCATTGAGGTGTAGGAATGCTTGAAATTGGATTCGTCTATAGATAAGGGGTCGTTCCATAAAAAGCAGGGACTGTTTTGGAATGGGCTACCAAAAATAGGGGCATTCACTGAAAATTTCTGAAAGTGTGCATATTTCAACTCAGCGATTTATTTTTATGAAATGCGCACAATGCGCGAGAAAATTTTGAAATTTTATGTAAAAAATCATGAAAAAGGGGTCTTTGGTGAAAAAAACATTGTGTACCCCCTTCAGTTAATAATAAAAATTCATGTTCCCTTTGATTTTACAGATTTTGTTTTGTGTTCCTCTGTCCCCTCCTCCATCCCCTGGCCTAAATAATGACCCCTCCCTTAGAGGTGAATATTGCCTTGATGATTTTAAGCCTACTGTTTGAGGACAAACACTATACTGGGTTGATGGAGACTTTTGAAGATGTGCTAACACTTGTAATCATTATATTAATCACTCAGTTATCTGGTGGGTTGCTACCCTATATGGTCAAAGTTTGCCTGGTCAACATAAATGCATAATTTAAGAATTTCAGTACTGGTTTTCTTGGTTACTGCCCAAGTTGAATTGGGTTATTCCAGTTGAAATCCTATATACATCCCATATGGAAGGCATGATCTTAATCTCTAACACAAAGGGTGTAGATTTTAAGTGGGGTTATACATGAATGGATGATTCCATTTGACATTTTGACCCCCTGTTTGTGGATTTCAACTTGAATAGCCTATTCAGTATAACTAGTGTTTTGGAACAGTGGCGTAGCTGGGATTTTTTCAGGGGGGGGCAAGCCTGTATGGGGCAGGGGCCCAAACCACCAAAGCCCCCCTGCCCCCCCGGCAGCTACGCCACTGTTTTGGAACTTGTGAAATGTATTTTGGGAAAAAACCTTGCAAAATATTTAACTATAAATAATGTACTTTTATAATTTTATTGTTCCTTTACAGTTCGGACCATTCCTTACTGACCGACAGTGATGGCCTTATCAAACACAGACTGGCCGAAGAAGAACAGAGCCACCTACAGGCTCCAGATGGTACCGTCATGAGAAATCGTGGTGGCTATGCCATGAGTGGCACATGATGTCAGTTGTAATCATTACAAATATTGCAGTCACAAAACTTCAGTTTTTTCAGATGTGTGCATCATACATTATTTGTATAAGATTATGATCAGATTATGACTTTGCTTATCACTTACCGTATTTCGTCAAATAGTCGCCCCCCCCCCTCAAATAAACGCCCCCCACCACTTTTTTCAACCAAGATGTTTCAAAAATGCTGATATTTCCATGCTATCTTGTGATCTTGAATCTTGGATCAGAAACCCGGAAGTGAGCCAGAAGTCAGTGTTTCTAGTTCAAAATTCGTCATTTTAGCGTGTGTTTTTAGTTTACCTAATGATTTTAATGGGAATTATCGTTCTAAAATTGACCTTGAATAAACACCCCCCTTGGGAAAATGTAACGCCTCGGGGCGTTTATTTGACTAAATACGGTATACACCTGATAGACATACCACTTAATATCTTCCCCATACCGAGTCAAATAATAATTTGAAAAAAAAGCGCAACTATTTCAAGAGTGTGCTACGCACAGTCATAAGCCCACAAGCCACAGCAAACATCTAATTTGCTGACCACGGTGGCCCAGGGCGCACATTAAACCACATTTAGCATCATCTAGGAATGCAACTCTATTTAGTTGCAGTACCCTACCCTAGAATAACCATCACAACCTGGATCAGCTTCCTGAGCTCTCATATGGGTAACAGGGACAAGAAGCAGTTAGTGCCTTGTCCAGGGGAATTTCACTCCCCTTATGCTTATCACACTTTTCAATGTACTGGTCAGTGGTGTGAACACTTTGGTGCAACATCTGAACTTATCCATCTACTGAAGAATTGTGACATCAATTTAACTCTATTACATTTCGTCAATCGTCTTCCAATTTGAACCAATATTGTGCAATCAAAAAATGAATTAAATGTAAATCAAGGTGAAGGCACCATTAGTGATTCCTGTGAAAGCATAAATAATTTGAAATTCATATAGAGTGACTTACACAATGTATATCTATTGAATTTTCACTAAGTATTTAAAAAAAACAAAAGGAAAAAATAAGCTCCATTCAACTTGTGCATATGAAGTCAGTTTGCATATGAGAAAGCTGGTATTGCCTTAACCATGTAACCAGCAGCTGCAAACTAGAGTTGGTTGGTCAAAAATCATAATGAGCAAAGAGGGATACAACCAGTGATCCCGCCAGGGATTATCTCTGATGATGTGATCGCAGCATGGAGCCTAGACAATGCAACACTGATTATGTTACCCTTACTTGAGGAACCATGCACAGAAAGGTCTGATTTCTTGAAGCTAAGCTAGTGGTCAGGCTTTCTAAGCCAGCAGGCTAGCCCTACCTACCAATGTGGATCCATTTTATTGATTTATCTTTCTAGGTGATGTATGTGAAATTATATTAAAGTACTGGTATATAGGTCTAATCGAACTTAAGCCTCATGGCTCAGGAAGCCTGACCACTAGCCATGCTTCTAGAAACCAGCCCATAGAGTTTAGTGTAAGGACACCACAGAAGAAGAAATGTAGCCTATGTGTAGACAGGCACCTGCCTGTAATAGTCAGTTAGCACATCTATATCTACAATCCGCAAAATTAATAGTTGGCACACTTGCACTAAACAATGGAAATGCATGCCCTATTAAGATTGGGAGGCGAGGGAAACATGCATGCAATATATGTGCAGTACAGACTCCCCTATATCTCACCCTTCCCCAATCCCCATCATTCAATGTTGGAGGGTCTCACGGACCTGTTGACAACATGGCTTGGTCCAACATTGAATTGGGGAGCGGGGGCAGAGATATACCAAAAGACAGGCAAAATGTGCCAACCTTTTTTTCCTGGATTGTAGGTTTCTTACAAAATGATTGGGATGATTTTTGGATGTTGTGATTTGGTGAAATTCCTGATAGTGTTAAGGTGCTGATTAAGGATTTGATCAGTATTTTTAAAGTGACCAAATTAACTATAGCAGGTAGAGGGGTAACAAATAAAATCATATTTGAATTTTCATATAAATGCTATAAAATTTGCAAAATATTTTGCAAGTTTGTAATTCAAACTGCACTAACTCTGTCTGATACAGTAAAAAAAATAACGAGCCTGACAATCTTATAAATCATTGTTAACCATCATATTCTGCAGTAAACTGCGTTTTTTAATATTTTATGTGGCAAAATATTTTACTTACCAATAGACCTTAACTTTGGAGCTTTAAGGGGGTACTACACCCCTCGATAAATTTGTGTCTATTTTTGCATTTTTCTCAAAAACTAATAACACAGTGGTAACAAAAGTTATGTATATAATAGGGGCAAGGAATCCAATTACTACACTGGAATTTCAGTTACCCAAGACAAGCGGTTTGTTATTTATGATCAGAAATAAGGTACCACTAGGATGTACCTTGTTTCCTATTATATATACTGAACCGCTTGTCTTGAGTCACTGAAATTTCAGTGTAGTAATTGGATTCCTTGCCCCAATAATATACATAAGTTTTATTACCAGTGTGTAATTATTTTTTGAGAAAAATGCAAAAATAGCCACAAATTTACCACATGGGTGTAGTACCCCCTTAAAGGCAATACAAATTTTATTATAGGCTTTAATAGCTATATCAAAATACATTGTAGAACATGCAGCCAAAATATTGGCAAAATATGGCAATTCAGAACTTGGTTTAAAACTGTTTTCATTCTGAACCTGTGACCAACATCAAAAGTTATGAACAAAGTTGAATTGAAAAAAAGAAGAAGTTAAAGAGTTTTATTCTTTATTATCTGTATAATAAATAGAATAATGCAATATGTGAAGGGGTTCCCAGATCACATCACATATGAGCTTTCACCTGATACCAAAACTTGCATTTTGATGGGGTAAAGCAGTATGCAGACTTTTTATTATATGTAAAATATTGTATGTATTTACATATCTATGTTATTTAATCTATTGCCATTCTATTTCCAGTAATGTTTTTAAGTTATAACGAATGTTTGATGACGTAAAATCGATAATATATTTCGACTAGATTTTATATGTACTATATTATCGATTTTTCGTCATACTTAAACATTACTGGAAATAGAATGGCAATAGATTAAATAACGTAGATATGTTACATACAATATTATATGTCTAATACTCGGAGTCTGCATACGACTTAAGTGGTGAATTAGGCTGTCAAGCACCTGCAAGTAACTTCACAGGGAATCACTGTGCATTGTAGCCAGCATCAGCAAGGTCAGCTTGCAACAAAACACCTTTTTGAGACTGCATGCAACATTAAACAAATCGCGTCAACTCAGTGTAATTAATTGCTTGTCAAAAATTTAAGGTGGGCTTTGGTGGTAGTGATGGTGCCAAAATTCAATCAATAACAAAAACAAGTGAAGGTAGATGACCTATATCCAGGTATCTCTATTATGCATTCAATTTCAAAAAATACAATACATGACCAAGTTTTTCATGCATGATCAAGTACTGTTGGATTGGAATACCCACAAATTATTGCATTTGATAAAAAGGTGGTATATAGGGTTATTCCAGTTGAATTCACTACACCCCCTATGGAAGACATGACCTTGGTCTCACACAAAAGGGTGTATATTGTAAATGAAGTTACATGTACCCATTCAGGTAACCCCATTTGAAATTTGACCTTTTAAGGCCAGAGTACGTAATGGGAGACAATATGGAACTTTTCAAGCATCATTATTTCTGAATTGTATGTCCAAAGTATGAAAAAATCACAAAAATTCACTTTTTTACCCCAATTTTATCTGTTCGGAGTAAAAAAAAATCAGTTAGCTTTTTATGAAGAAGAGACATGAACTTAGGGAAGATTTTTTTTTTTTTTTGAAATTTGTCTCTTTTTTCCAAATATTGTGAAAAACATGTGAAAAAAACTATTATGTCACTCTATTAAGCTAAAAATTGCACATAATGGTGTATATTTTTGTTTGAAACAAATATTTTGAAAAAATTAGAAAATCTTCCCTAGACTTTGATGTACTCTAAAGGATAGTGCAAAAAGTTTACCTTTTGCTTGCATATTTTTTGAGTTATCTTGTCACAAAAATTGTGTAATATTGTCAAAAGTGAACTCTGAGAAATTGATGTTTTAGTTATAAAATGTCAAAATTATGCACAAAACGTCCTAAAATTTTAAAACGGTAAGACTTTCACGCTTGTAAAAGCTGTATCTGGTACACGGTCTAAATATGCATCATTTTGCACCAATGAATCTATAATGTCTGCTTTTAATTTGCCAAAATTCAAAATAATTAAAAAATGTAAGTGGCATTTTGACTGTAAATTTTTGTTTTGTTTACCCCACATTTGCTGGCGTTAACAACATACCGAATGCACCTTGGCTGCATTGGACATACGCAAAGAGTTGCACTGCGTCACGCGACGCGAATCGCGCACGTTATCACAATATTTCGCATTCGCGCATTTCTGACTCATTATTTCCCGCCAATTTACCAAGCTGTCTTGAGCCATGTGACTTTTTAGAGTTAAAAAGAGTGAAATAAATCCAGCAAAAAAACAAGTAAATATTAGCAAGTTGTAGTTTATCAGTTTCAAGTGAAAGAATACATGTTAGTGTTGATAAATTTCAAGAAATCTCAAAATTCGGGCGTGACGAAGGTGTCTTCCATTACTCTGGCCTTAAGGGACTAGAAACCTTTAATATTAAAGTCCCATTCAGTGATCCCAGCGAAAGTGTACAAAAATTAAAATTATTCGATAAATTACTTCAAAGTGAAGGATAAGTCTTTAGAATTGTCATAAGGTATTTCTGGAATGAAAAATTTGGCCAAAAAATAAGGAAACAGCATTATTGACAAAGTTGAAGCCCCATTGAAATACATGTAGCAAATTTCTTCACTAAAAGGAGTATTTTGTGTTCCTATCATCCTCTTTTTATGACATTTTTCAGTAGATATCAATGAAAAAAGCTTATTCCCAAAATTTCATTTGATTCTGATTTCTGCGTTTGTGAGTTATGCATGATTATATGTATTACACTGCTCCATAGGCCAGTGTTTCTGGTGTATCAGAATGTAACTCAAATTTGATGATATTTTTGCGAAACAAAGTAATCGGCAAGACATTTTTTGTACATAAACATTATGTAGCTCAAAAGTGGAGAAAGTAGAGAAATTACTGATTCATGTAAAATGTCTTATATTTTTCTTTAATACACAGCTTTCAGGTTAAATGGTAGCAGGCTATGTTAGCAGATTTATGACATGAACAAAGGTGCCAAAATCTGATGATTTTTTCATAATTCGGGATGAGCAAATCACTGAATGGGCCTTTACAGAAATGACAATTAAAAGCTAGGTTGCAAAACTATTCCTAATTCCAGAATTATTTCCAAAATAATAAGTTCAAAAAGACTTCAAGATCCAGGGGCATCAATCCATTAAAAAAAGTTGGGGGTGGGACTGGTTAGAACAGATTTGTTTTAAGTGGACTTTGGAGCACTATGTAGGGTGTGTAAAGGGAGATGTGCCCCCTCTGAATTTTTTTTTTTTTTTTGTAAAATGAAATTTGATTAAAAAAAAAAAAAAAATTTATATGAAGTCCCAGTTTAAGCCATTTGCTACACATTTTTTATGATATTATTGGTTAGAGCAAATAGTTCTATAAATTTGTCCTTGTGACTTAATGATTCATATAATTATGGGGGTAGAGGACATTTGATAGTGTGCCCCTCCCCCCTTTAAAATATGCGGGGATCATGTCAATCATGCATGTTTAAATTAGATAGAAGTTTAGCTAAGTGCAGCATCACAGAGGGTACATTTTCCAAGGAACTTGAAGGTCAAAGCAATCACTGAAATTTATCATGCATATACTTATTTGGACATGTTTTTCAAACTACAGGATAATTTCACTAATTTGGTGTGAACAACTATTTAAGGGATTTGTTGAGAACCAACAAAATTTGTAAATCTTTCTGAAGTTGCATAGAAATTATTAATAAATTGAAGAAATGCCCTACACCAGTTTTTCTTTTCAGAAGTATCACAAAGTATTTGCACAGAGTTCCATACCGGGTATAAAAAATTAAGATTTTTTCTCTTGCCAAGAAAATGCAATGCCTGGCTTACTCATTCATTGTCAGAGAAGATATCTTACCCTTCCCAGAATCCTTTGCAACATGATGCATTACCTCATTACAGCAACTGACACTTTTATTACTTTGTACAGGTTCCCTTTGTTTTCATGTTAAGAACATGGTTCGATAGTCAAGAAATAAACATATTTTGCAAGATCTGGATGGGGTCTGTTCTGTTTGTTGAGGTACTTTTTGTGACTATCGACCCATGTTTCACTTGATAGCAAATCAGTACAGAAAATTGAAATGGAAGAAATGCATTGTGGGAAGTGGAAGATATCTTATCTGATTCATTGTATGTGTAGTATTCTGAAAGTGAAAAAAAAAGAATAGTGTAGTTTAGGATTAAGGGATATCTGAATGCTCCTTGAATCAAACCACATGTTAAACACCGTTCTGATCAGAATATTGATTTTCTGACAAGTTCTGTGTTGGGGATACACGTTTGTTAACAGATTAACACCTGGACGGTATTCACATAGCTTCCTTGCCCTCCAGATCATCTTTCCTATCTAGCAAAACTCTTTATGCGATATCCTCTGAGGCTTGTTATAGAATACTTAAAATCGGTTAAGAATTATCAATAAGGCGACAAAAAACCCATGTTCTACGGGTGGACAGACCTTTCAAGTAGGGTAGGTCGGTCGGGTTTTTTTTTTTTTTTTTTTTTTGGAAATGACCAAAAAAAATCACCAAAATCTGTAATATTTGCAATTTGGGCAAATGCAAAAAAACCCATTTTGTTCCTGAAATTGTCGAAATTTGGGTCGGTATTCATTTGTGCAGGAAATTTCTTTTTTCAGAATTTGTTCAAAATCTGGGTTGATCTGGCCTGTAGAACAGGGTTTTCTATTTTCATCGCCTGAATGCATATTCTTTACTTACTGAAGCCATAATGTATGATTTTAGTTAAATTTTAATTTTGTTATTCTTTGCCAAAAATTATTACATAGTATCAGTAACTGTCAAGGTGGTTTTCTGATCATTTTAAGCCAAGATAATGATGTATAATGAAAGAAAGCCACTCAGCCGTTTAAAGCCATGTGTGATTTGCTCCACAGTGTAGCGACGCCCTCAAGTTTGGTTGAATTTCTACTTTTTGCATGATTGTATTGCCCAACGGTGTACTAAAATACCATGTTAAAGACAAAGCCTGAAGTGCTTTAATTACAGTAAACCTATATTAAAATCGGAGAACTCTGGTTTTATTCAGCGTTCACCGATGGAGTGATGGCAAATAAATCAGGGATGCCCAGTTTTCTATAAAGCACTTCAGGCTTTAGTCTTTCTCATGGTATTTTAGTACACCATTGGGCATTACAATCGCGCAAAAAGTAGCAATTGAAAGAAATTAAGAGCGTCGCTGTGGATAAGATTGCACATTATGGCTTTAAAAGGAACCAAATAATCACATGCTTTCTGAAATTTTTATTCACTTTACCAGAAAAGAGAGCAATTTGAGCCAGAAAATTTGCTCTTTTTTTGTAAAAAAATGTCTAGCTAAGCCTATTATCAAAGAACAGGGTTTCCTTTTATCTTATTTTTGTTGCTTTTAAACAAATTATGCTTCCTTTTGTTTTGGTGCTGGTATTTCCTTCAATAACTTGATTACTATATTGTCTAGTGAATCGCTGGCCAATTTGATACGGTTTTTAACCCTGTGCAATGCATATGTTTTTTAAGCCTGTATACAAACAAATTTCTGTTTTGCACAATATAATGATCAATTATGTTGATTGCTGATGATTACAAATATAAGTCATTTTGTCAAATTTGTGTTGAGTTCAAAAGTCAATTATCTGGCATTTGTGTAGACATGTTATACAAAAATGTTCTTAAAACGTTTAAATGTTGGGTTATATAAAGGACATTAAAATGCTTGAAAAACGTTTTTAAGCAGAAATAGAACATTTAAAAATTGTCAAAATGTTATTGTAAAATATTTTTGGCAAAAATTTTTGCGAAACATTATGTCAACATTTAATAACATGTCTTCATCATCAAGTCTTCAAAAATGTTTTCTGAATAATACTAAAATGTTTTATACATGTACCCTTTATATAACCAAACATTTTCTGTAAAATGTTTTTTGTTTGCTGGTTGTTTATTACGTGAATACCAAAAATATGTTATTAAAATGTAGTAAGATGCCTTCATAATGAGTTCAGTGGTGTAAACCCATATTCCTGCGCGAAAAGCTTGGGACAGTTTGTTTATTTCACACATCCATGCTTCCCTTAATCAATGTGGAATGCTAAAAAATAGTAAAAAGTGGTTGCACTCAATGTCTGCTCCAACATTGTTTCCAAGGGGAGGGGAGGGGAGTAAGCAAGTACATAACATGAACTATGAAACGTATCATGTATTTTCCACATAATGTTCAATTCACAAGAATTTCATGATCTTTAAAACATCAAAATTAATGTCCCAACGATTTTCGCACAAGATTGCAGACGTAAAAAGTCTATCATAAATGACGAGGCAGCAGAGTGTCACAAGGAAACAAAATATAGACCTCCATAGACACCTGTATTAACTGACAAGTAATTGAAGGGGGTCCCAACTGAGGGGGTCCCAACTGAGGGGGTCCCAACTGAGGCCCTCCTCCCCACTCCCTCTGGTCTATTGATCACTTAAGGGCTCAGATAGCAACGTTTTCACAAGCGTTAGGACCGACTTAAACTGGCTGTGTAGGAGACTAATCTGCAGTATGAAATGTCAAAATTTTCAATTGATGGTCGGCTTTTCATAATATAAATATAATGATATGTACTTAAAGTATAATAGCTGAGATGAAAAGCCATATAAAAATGTTTACCTTTCGTATTGAAGATATAGATTTTTCCCCAAAATGTAGGTCTTTTTTGGGGAAAACTATATCTTCAATTAGTCTCGGGCCAGACTGTATGTGGCTATCACGAACGACGAGCATTAGGACCGACTTAAACTGGCTGTGTAGGAGACTAATCTTCAGTATGAAAGGTAAAAATTTTCAATTGATGGTCAGCTTTTCATCCCAGCTACTTACACTTTTAATTAAGTACATTGGTACATATCATTAGATTTATAAAGTTTACTTCGAGGACTGTTCAATATCAAAAATATGAAAAATATCAAATTTTAATCATTTGCCATAAAATGTGTATTATATTGCAAATTTTAAAAAAAATCTAAATTATTTGATATCAAAAGGAATTTCCTTGTATTTAGAATGCAATCAGATATGTCTGATGTGCTCTCAGGTCCCACAAAAAATACTGTGCAAACGTTGCTATCCGATGTTTTTTTTAGCTCTTTGCCTCTGTTTTATAATAATTGAATTGAATTATTACGAATTAAGTTAGGCGGGCAGCCTAACTTATTTCTTTCTTAAGTTAGGCGGGCAGCCTAACTTATTTCTTTCTTAAGTTAGGCGGGCAGCCTAACTTATTTCTTTCTTGCCGTTTCTTTCTTCCTCTTTCTTCCTCTTTCTTCTTTCTTCTCACAATTTGCTACTACTTCCACATCGTTGATCGGATTTCGACCAAACTCAGTCACAAGCAGTATTGGGTAGCTGGCTATAAAAGGTATGGGTTGTTGAACGTCAGAGGTCATCCAAGGGGTCACAGGGGTCAAAAAAAGGTCATCTTAACCGAAAATACTCCAATTGAGCTGAAATTTATATGCAATGATCCTTATGACATTCTAAACATGTTTAAAATATTTTAAAATTTATTTAAGGTCATTAAGGGGGTCATAAAGGGGCCAAAGGTCAAGTTTTTCAAAATGCTTCAATTGAGCTGAAATTTAAATGCAATGATCCTTATGACATCCTAAACATTTTAAAAATATTTTAAAATTCAATTAAGGTCATTAAGGGCCATAAAGGGTCAAAGGTCAAGTTATTTAAAATGCTTCAATTGAGCTGAAATTTAAATGCAATGATCCTTATGACATTCTAAACATTTTGAAAATATTTCAAAATTCATTTAAGGTCATTAAGGGGTCATAAATGGGTCAAAGGTCAAGTTTATAAAATGCTCCAATTGAGCTGAAATTTGAATGCAATGATCCTTATGACATTCTAAACATGTTTAAAATATTTCAAAATTCATTCAAGGTCATTTCAGCGGTCATAAATGGGTCAAAGGTCAAGTTTTTTAAAATGCTCAACATTCTCAACATGTTTTAAATATTTTGAAATTCATTTAAGAACATTATGGGGGTCATGCTGGGGTCAAAGATCAATTTTTCAAAATGCCAGCTTTCCACGATCAAGGTAGGCTATATATTAAAACAGCAATTAATGAAAATTAAAAAAATTATTATTATTAAAATTAATCTTATCCAGCACAGTATTGCTGCTTGATCAGATCAGTCATCCGCCTAACTTCCCTCGTGCCCTTGCAAAGGGCACAGTTGCTCTAGTTGCCATTTCTTTCTTCCTCTTTCTTCTTTCTTCTCACAATTTGCTACTACTTCCACATCCTTGATCGGATTTCGACCAAACTCAGTCACAAGCAGTATTGGGTGGCTGGCTACAAAAGTTATGAGCTGTTTAACGTCAGAGGTCGTCCAGGGTCGCAGGGGTCAAAAAAGGTCATTTTAACTGAAAATGCTCCGATTGAGCTGAAATTTAAATGCAATGATCCTTAGGACATTCTAAACATGTTTAAAATATTTTAAAATTTATTTAAGGTCATTAAGGGGTCATAAAGGGGTCAAAGGTCAAGTTTTTTTCAAAATGCTCCAATTGAGCTGAAAGTTAAATGCAATGATCGTTATGACATCGTAAACATGTTTAAAATATTTTAAAATTCATTTGAGGTCATTAAGGGCAATAATGAGGTCAAAGGTCAAGTTTTCAAAATGCCAGCTTTCCACGATCAAGGTATATTAAACGGCAATTTATGAAACAGTCTTATTAAAATTAATACTATCCAGCACCCAGCACAGTATTGCTTGATCGTCACAATCATCCGCCTAACTTACCTCGTGCCCTTGCAAAGGGCACAGTTGCTCTAGTTGTGTATTATGATCATGAAGATTATTGTCTAATATTGAAATATTTTTAATGTTTAATAAAAATGAAGGGTATTAATCTACAAGTGTTTCTGTTCTTTATTGTTATACATCTCCATTTTGATATGTGCAGAATTTAAGTGAAACTCTCGCAATTAAAGTTTGGGATTTGCAATGATAAATCTCAATTCATCCACTCATTTATTTATTTATTATTTATTCATGTAGGCTATTATTAATTTCTTTTATTTATTTATTTATTTATTTATTTATTTATTTATTTATTTATTTATTTATTTATTTATTCATTCTATTCATTAATTCCATTGCATTCATTCAGTCAGTCATTCAATCAGCCTCATTCATTCATTCAGTCAGTCATTCATCAAATCAGCCTCTGTCATTCAAGCATGTATGTATTCATTCATTCTGCGGTATGTTGTCGCACTGCATCGTATTGCAAACTACTGCATTGCGATATCGCAATGAAGTTAAATACATTCAAATATCACAGATATACTTTTGTAGGTCCTGTGGTTCTTGAGTTATGTTGTAAAGAGGGCTGAAACAACAACACTTTTGTAAAACGTACATAACCCATTAACAACAATAAATTAAGCAAGTTGTCAAAGTAGCCTATATGATTTGTAGAATGAACTTTTGCAAAACACCAAAGTGTTATTTTTCAATAATAGGCCTATATTGATTCAGATAATGGATTCGATGGTAAAATAATCATATCTAACATATGGTCAAATATGCTGATAATGTGCTCCAATGGACCCCCCCCCCCTTAACCAAAATATTGGGGGTGCCTCCGGGATATACCACCATTCATGGGATGAACAAATCTGGAATGGACAAGTATGTACTGAATTGTACTCCCATCCCTTTTTCATGTTTTCTTAAGAAAATTCAACTTGGTTAGCATACATGGGTAAGGGCTCTGGTAACAACGTTTGCACAGTATTTTTGTGGGACATGAGCGCAGATACAGGGTGTATCAAAATGATTGGTACCGGGCTATGTGACATTTTCAAAAATATATCAAAAATATGAAATTGCTAAATAATATAGTTTTTGTACTATAAATAGAAAGGGGCATATGTTAACTTATTGATCTATTAATCTGAAGTTGATAGGTTGATGCATCTGGGAGCTATTGTCATTTAAACAAAGATCGACGTAATCATGGTTTGACTTACACAACACAAGATGAATAGGTTCACTGCTTGAACCATTTATTGCATACATACTCTTCAATATCTCACCTCAGTATACATAACATAAAATTGCTTTACACATGCTTTTAGAAAGATAGTTCCTGATGTACCTGCCTTACGACTCTTTAAGAACTTAACACCTGGGATGGGTCCATTCTGTAACTGCCCATATCAAATTTTGAAGCATTGCAAGTTATAGCATGTTTGCATGGGATGAGCCTTGCTCTTAGAAACTGTCTCCTAAATCTTCTCTGCACTTCTCCATAGCTTCGTGTCGACCAGTGCTTCTTAACTATGAATGCACACTGAAGTGTGGAATACTGTGGAGTCATTCCAATAACTTTTACCAAGTCTAAACTAACCTATACTGTCTACAGTCTATAGCCATTCTGGCACACCATCTACTTGGTAATCTCAATAATACAATTTAAATTACCGCCCTGGATGGTGTTTATACACAAACTTCTTTCACCCCACTTATTCAAGTCAATAATATTACTCTCAAGCAATAAATATTGATTATAACATTTATTTATATTATGAATGAAGAAATAGGCAAGGGAAATATTAAATATTTCCATGATTTTTAACATATCATCCTCACAAGGTAAAATAGTAAAATAGAGCTTTGAAAATGGTGCGCTACTGATCCAGCGTTACAATGAAAAGTGTAAAAACACCTACTTTCCTTTAGAATCATGTAACTTCTGAATAGAATGTGCTATCTTTATGATCTAAAATTCTTAGAGAAGATAAAACTACTATAATTACAAATATTCAAACATTTAACCCCAAACTGGCACAAAAAATAGTTTAAAAAATCGGCAAATATGAGAAGTCTTCGGTACCAATCATTTTGATACACCCTGTATATCGAATTGTATTCTGAATACGAGGAATGCCCTTCTGATATCAAATGATTATGATTTTTTTGGCGATATATGCCCTAATACAAATTGTGTAAGGCAAATTATTAAAAATTGATATTTTGTTTATTTTTCATATTTAATAGCCCTCAAAGTAAAATCTATAAATCGAATGATATGTACTTAAAGTACATGTAGCTGGGAAGAAAAGCCGGCGATCATACGCAAATTTTGACCTGTCGTATTGAAGATACACATTTTTTTCCACAAAAGACCTCAGGTTCACTGTTTTTGGAAAAAAAATCTAGATATTCAATACAGAAGATCAAACTTTTCAAACTGATTTTCGTCGGCTTTTCCGCCCAGCTACATACACTTTAAGTACATATCATCAGATTTATAAATTTTACTTCGAGGACTGTTAAATGTCAAAAATATCAATTTTTAATAATTTGCCATCAAATTTGTATTATATCGCGAATTTCAAAAAAATATTTGATATCAGAGGAACATTCCTCGTATTCAGAATGAAATTCGATATGTCTGATGTGCTCTCATGTCCCACAAAAAATACTGCGAAAACATTGCTATCAGAGCCCTTAAAAGAGTTCAACTCGTTGATAAGGAAACTTCAAAAGAGTTTGTAAATATACATATTAGGCTTTAGACAGAAATGCATTAAAGTAATCAATTGATCAATTCTCGTATTACTAGGCTTTGTACTATACTGCGCCAATAAAGTCTCCTTACACTTGGAAAAATAATCACAATTTCAAAACCAAACAATATTGGGGTAAATTTGTTTTTTTAATAGATGCATTATCTAATCCTGCACATTATGACACCACATTGAATCCAATGTGACCTATAGAAGTAAAGTTATAAGCAATTGAATTGACGAGGGTCCAGTTTTAAAAGTGACAAACTGGCCTATACAAGGCGCAAAAAGATTACAACAAGCGAAACAAAGAGTTTCTTCAATGAAGCCTTATTTAAAGCAGTTTTTATCTCAGTTTTTACTTCTCTATATTTTTCATAACTTTCATTTCTTTTGTTTCGGTTTTCTTTTGTTCCTTTTGTTTAAAATTAAAGCCAAACGCATAAATGTCTAGTCTGTGGAGTTTTGAATAGGCCAGTTTGTTACTGTTTTAAAACTGGACCTTCGTCTAATCAAATGCTTGTAACTTTGCTTCTTGAAGTCACATTGGATTCAATGTGGTGTCATAATGTGTATGATTATGTAGTGCATCTATTAAAAAAACAAATTTACCCCAATATTGTTCAGTTTGGAAATTGTGATTATTATTTATTCATGTATTATTAATTTCTGTAAGTGTAAGGATACTTTATTGGCGCAGTATATGACAGAAATGCATTAAACTAATCAATTTACCATTCTCATATCCTTTGATTCATATATTCACTTTGTTTGTTGATCCAATTTCTGTAAATACGATAATGTTGAATAATGATAATTATATTTGACAGCATCAATATGATAGATATCCATGACTACTCCGATAATTGCCTGAGTAGGCCTACATTTGTGTAATTTCGAGAACAAAGTACAAAATATGGTTCAAGCATGCATTCAAACATATCTTTGCACAAGAGTAATGATAATGAGACAAAGGGAATAGTCAGTGGTTACGTAACTGATGCATGTTTGAACCATATTTTGTACTTTGTTCTCAAAATGACAAAAATGACGTAGGCAATTATCGTAGTAGGCTGACGTAAGATGCTAAAAGCACTAATCCGTGCAGCTAAATTATCGTCTCTGATGTGTAAGGCAGTGGCGATGGCGTAGCCAGGTGGGAAGGGGCAAACGAAAATGACAAAAACAGGCCACAGTTGCTTAGCGTGGGACATCATAATTATGGGAGGGGGCACCGACCATGATGGGGGGGCAGGACTGATGGGGGACAAGTCATTTTTCGGCAATTTTCCTACTCGGGATTTTCTTAATTTTGCAATCGATTGGGGCGGCACATCCCCCGGGCCCCTATGACGCTATACGCCGCTGAAAAAAGGCCTCTCACGGGGTGGGGAGGCAAGAATTCTCACGGGGCGACTGCTCAGTCCCCTTGGCTACGCCACTTGTGTAACTGAGAGATGCATTACCCCGCGGGTCTGAGGGGGTGGGGCAGCTGGGGCTCTTAAAAAGTAAACCGTATGGGCCTTTATTTTTTTATTTTTGTTTGTTTGTTTACCTTGTATGAATGTAGGCCTATATCATACAAGACTGGTCGGCGCTTCATGTGTTTTGTAGGTGAGCGATAGTGATATGTCTTGGACCGTCATCTTTGTCTCTTACTGTCCTTTTATATCTGATATTTAAAAAAGTAATGATTTTTATGTTACGGTTTATGATCGCTGGGAACTGGTAGTTCATAGTTTACTCCCTCCACCAGTTCCGGATTCCAAGCACAGGAATGTAAAACAAATGAGACCTGAAGAAAAGAAAGACAAAGCCTTAAAGCAATAATGTGAAAATAAAAAAAAGAATAGATTCCTATTCAAATGTTTGTTTTCACTGATCACATTATCCCCTTTTAATTTCGAGCCAAATAACGAAGAAAATTCCAGCGCCTACAATGTGTGTACTCGACGTGTACACACATAAGCTGACATCCACGGGAGATCTTAGCAAGCAGTCCGGGCGATCGATGAACTCTGAATAAAACCGGGTCGACCCGGTTTTAATATAAAAAGTTAAATAACAGTGTCATCGCCCCGATATCTTCATGGCAGAAATCGCCATAGGAATCCACAGCCACGCATGTCCATTTTGTTCCGACCTTTGAGACGCATAATGAGCCGAGGGACATCCGACTAAGGCTCTGTGAGTGAGCATGTATACACCATGATGAGGTCAATGGTCATCTGCTTTTATACTGCCTCCACGGGAGTGAGTATAGCTAGCCTACGCTGCGCTATAGTTCGGCATATATAAAATCAGAATATTTTTGTCAGTTTTTGAGTTCAAGACGCACACTTCTTTCTCAAGACGCTAGCTAACGACTATCATATCCGTTGAACACATATATTCAAGTGCAAGGAACAAAATCTGGCTTCTTTAGACTAAATCAATTACGGGAGATATTCATCACTTTCTACCCCGGTATCCAAAGATTTATCGTCTGAATATCAAATCGTGCATAGCACATTCATGTGTATCGATCCCGGGTATTCATTTCAGTGTCTCTGCTGTATAATGTAATTATTAACCGGGCGATGTCGGTGTGCTTCAGGCTTAGTCTTTTACGTGGTATTTTAGTAGGCCTACACCACTAGGCATTAGGGCCTATATTTATATGCAAAAAGTAGAAATCCGAGTAAAATTGAGGGCATCGCTGTGAAGCAAATCACACATTAGCCTATGGCTTTAATATACGATTTCTGTCGGTCAAATTTTAATTTGGGACATTCTTTGCCGACTTTATGTACCGGTATATATAATACCAACTGACAGGGAAGTTTTATGGTCTAATGAGGTACAATGAAAGAAAACTCACTTACTATAATATATCTTTGCTGCTCTATGGGAGCTTATGGGAAATTTAAGGGGTCGGATAGTGACGTTTTCACATATTTTTGTGGGACGAGCACATCAGACTATCGAATTGCATTGTGAATGTCCTCCTGTTTTGATTGTTTTTAAAAATTCGCGATATAATACACATGGCAAAAGATTAAAACTCGATAATTTTTTTTAATTTAACAGTCCTCAAAGTAATAAATCTAATGTAATGCTATGCAGTAGCGTGTCCAGGGGGGGGAGCTTTGGGTGCTGAAGCCCCCCGCACTTTGTTAAAAATCATGTAAAATCAGCCGTTTTTTGGCGATTTTAGCCATAAAGCCCCCCGCATAAATCTGAAAAAGGGGCTGAGCCCCCCGCAGGAAAAGATCCTGGACACGCCGGTGCTATGTAGGCTGAAGCTCCTCCATGAACATTTTGACCTTTGGACTTTGGTATTGAAGATATAGATTTTTTTCCCAAAAATAAAATGTAGGCCAAGCTCTTTTTGGAAAATTTCAAAAAATCAAAATTATTTGATATCAGAAGGACATTCCTCGTATTCAGAATGTAATTCGATACGTTTGATGTGCTCTCGGGTCCAACAATAAACGTTGCTATCCGATTCCATAGCAAACAGGTGAATTCATTGGATGTATGATGTATCACTTCGCAGGTTTTATATCAGCGACTGGAAAAAGAGATTAGCATTATCTGGTCAAAGTGCATCTCTATGATCAACAACTTGATTGATTGTGTGTGTCGGTCTTCAGATGGAAATTTTCGCTGATTTTGCTATCAGCACGAACAAACTGTTGTAGATATTAACATTATGTATTCGTAGAGGAAATAAGGTAAGGTTTAAATGGTGTTGAAATGCATAGTTATACGTCTAACTAAGAAATATCGTGAACGTCGCAACGGCGAAGCTTGTTCATATGTACGTGTTGGAAAACAGATCATGAGATTGCGAATTTGGCAACCTTGACCACTGTTGACACCGTGTACATTGAATATATATAAACACTAAATCAAATGATCTTGCCCTGACTTCAATTTCTTGAGATGGCCTGCAATTGCATGTACAGCTGCGATTATTTTTTTCGTACATCATATATTAACACACATACCATACGTACGTAAAAATCAGTTGATTTTTCAGAAAATCATATTTTTTCAGTGAGTTTTGCTTTATTCCGTGTTTGATTATGAAAATTAAAGAAACGGAGCTCAGACAAACTGGCATTATAAATAAAGGAGAGAAAAAATCAGAACCGTTCGAATTTGAACCAGTGTGCACTAACTAGGTATGCCAGGCAAACCTTAGTTTTAACACGGCGATCTTTTCCTTTAGACCACCCTCTCGCTATATTGGGACTAAATTATTACTTTTACATCAAGGTTTATTTTTGCATCAAGCTTAAACAGTTGCCAAACACTTTGAAGTCAAGGTTTAATGTAGTGGAAGGAGGGCAGGGCTTCGATAAATGAGGGAAATTATGGGGTAAAAAACAAGGTTAAAACAACTTTTTGAAAACAAGTGAAAACGGCCATTTTGCTAGGAAAGTTTTGCCTCAAAAAACAATTTAAAAATTATCGGAAAAGCAAGAAACATACCTTCATAAAATCAGCATCACTTCCGTCACATAAAAAGATGATCAGATCAGTGGATAGTGGCAAAGAATTTGCGAAATGAAGTAATTTTGTAAATAAAAATACATCATGTTTTTCGATAAATTCGCCATCTTGAATAAATGCAGAATTGCGTCACACAGTCAAAAACTGTCAAACGCGCTTGAAAACGCTTGATACGCGAGCGTAAATCACCATCAAAATGAGCGTGCATCAAGCGCTTGTGCTGCGCGAAACAGTTTTGGAGTTTGCATCACCGGTTTTGCATTCAGCTTTTTTTACGGCAAAAATTGCGATAAAAACATGGATTTTGGAACAAAATAAAGCTTGTTTGACGAAATAAAAGGTATGTTTGTATAGTTAAGAGCATGTTTTACCTTGATGCGAAAATTTAATTTGATAAATTCGTAATTTTAACCTTATATAGCTCGGGTGGTCTAAAAGAAAAGATCGCCCATTTGCTAGTCAACCAAATTCGCCTAGAACTCAATACCGGTACATATTTTACATAGAAATTTAAAAGAACAGGCTGGTCAAGGAAACCTACATAAATATGTTTTCTTGACCCAAATATATGATTTTTTATGGTGATAAGACAATCACACATGGAATTTTAGAGGGATTTTGATAGCAGTTCCATTAAAAAAAGCTGGTATCATAATGATGCTGGTTTCATACTACCCTGCCGCTTGCCGCTGAGCGGCGTGGTGCACGCGCATTGCAGACAAATGGAATGGACACAATAAAGGCTTGTCATTGGTTGAAACGCCCTGCCGCTTGCCGCAGCGGCAAGCGGCAGGAAAGTATGCTGGAGGCTTGAGACTAGGATCTAGAAACACCCCGAAATGCCGTTTTGGGGAATTTTGCTAGCTGAATCTTTTTGATGAAAGTCAATCTTTGACAAGATGTAACTTTGCTATGGAAAGTGCTATGAAAAAAAAGGTTTTCAGTTTTGGCTTTGTTTACTCAAGGGCTTTAATTTGATATATAAAATGATGCAGTTTGATGGCAAATTTGAATTCACCTAGCATACCTACACTAACGATTACATGTCGTATAGCTCACCACCACACGCCACAACAGCTCATGGCGGATCTACCGGTGAATTGAACATGTAATGATTTTATTCTCTCAGAACATGTAATGATTTTATTCTCTCATAAAAAATTATGAAAAACGGAAAAAATAATCGCATCCCGGCCTGTCATGGCTGTACTAGTCCTATACCTGTTTTATTTCCGTCATAGACTTCAGCTTGATCATTCATGACCTTCTCTATACATGTAGTACTAGGAACTTTAATTATAATTTATAGGTACATTGTACTATGATCATCAAATTTTCAAGTAGGATATTTCTCATGAAATTTTTTGTTTAGAATGGTGGTTATTTAACTTAAAAAATGAGGGGTCAACCATGTCTGCCGGCAGTGTTCGATTTACCACCTGCATACCTGCACCAGTGCATGTAACATTCCCTCTGTGCATGCAGCTTTTCACTACCTGCCTGCACGCGTGCATGTACGATTTTAGCGCTAGCGATATGACAAGGCAATATACAAAAGTAAACAAGCAGTCAGTCCGATTTGGAAAAACCCAATCTATTTTTAGCGCAATATCCTGACTTCATTAGAAGGGCTGGCGCAAATCGCGCAATTGACAATTCCCGATACCCCTATCATGTGAGAACTGTCACTTTTTTTCATTGACTTCCCTAGTCTCCTACACAGCCAGTTTGCGTCGGTCTGATACTTGTCGATCCTAACGAACATTCGAGATAGCCACATACAGTCTGGTTCGAGACTATGACTTCCCTTAGAGGGCTAGCGTCAGGCCCGACGCAGGATTTTTTTGGGGGTGCTGATTTTGAAAAAGTGGACTTTTTTCCAAGGGGGCGATTTTCTGAAAAGTGGACTTTCTTCCCAAAATTTGGACCTTTTTTGACCCAAAAAAGCGTAAAAAACCTCATTTTTTTTGGGTCGCTACGCCGCAAATTACAATTTTGGGACTTTTGGTACACTTTTGCAAATTTGGGGGAAGTGCGACCGCACTTCGCTGCATCTGGGCCTGGCTAGCGTAATGTGACGTCATCCACCAATTCCCGATACCCTCGCACATGTAGAAGCTGTCATTTTCATTTCATTGAAAAAAAAAGAACCAGAATTTAAACCGTGGGAAATATTTGTTTACCTACGGAAAATAATCATAATAATGTCCAGCAAAAAAGGAAATAGCTCAAAAAAAACTTACATCATTCTGGAAATCGTGCACCTTGTCGGCGACTAGTTCTAGAACAGATGAAGCCACAGCATCCAGTGTTTTGGCTAAGAAATCAGCGAGTGATCGATCGGCATAAAAATGACAATGACAGTGGAGCCGGGAATATTATTACAAGCTTAACTGACAATGATCCTGATTCAATGTGATTTTATGTTTGCTTTAATTTTGGTGCATGCACACTTTTTGCTGTGCATGTAGAAATTTTGGGCTACATGCACCAGTGCAGGTAGGAAAAAATTTGTAAATCGGACACTGTCTGCCGGGCATGTCTGTAGCCTGTAGGACAAAAATTAGCAAAGTTATGGGCAAATGTATTTTTCCAAATTCTGTGGTGACCATCATTGACCGTACCTACAATGAATTATTGTAGTATGTACAAAAAAAGCAAGTACCGGTATGCAACATTTTTCAGCACGGTGATCCATTTTACAGAAAAGTGATTGTATTTGAAAAAATCGTACTATAACTTCTGTATCAAGGTATATCAATTGACATTTTTTGAACTACGTAATGTTTCTGGTGTCCAAATTTCAAATTTTTGTATTTTCCTATGGGGATTACACAGTTAAGCCATTTCTGTGGTCACAGTTGGGAGTTGAAGGAGACCCTCTATAATAAGCTATGTGGGCATACCTACTTTAATATAGTTATACATTGTCCTCATTCATAAACTGATAGCAATACTATCTGTCCAGCGTATATTGGCTAAGACCATACGGCAGAATGGTGAAGGAATATTACACAGTGGAGAATAGGCTCCGTCACCCGTTGTTTGGGATCCGTCACAGTCTCCCAAAACACCAAAAGCGATGGACATATAGATGAGTTGACTTCTGACGTCAATGCCTGGCAGTGTGCGCACGCATCATCACAATTTCCAATTTTTTTGCCTGGCAGTATGCGCACGCATCATATTTTGTTCAGGGCCTGTGTTTTTAAAACTCCCGCCACATCACAATAAGATTATTGAATAGTGTAGTGGTTGCATGAAGATATACCATTCCCTTGCCTTTGTTGATAAACATTGAGGTCAACTCATCTATACTTACTTAAGTTAAGACAGTCATTTATCATATTATTTATTTTATACGCACACAAAGTTTTGTCAACTTGCCTAGAAAGGTCAAATTTTGCCAAATTTAATCTCTGGGCAATCCTATGCAAGTCCCACATCACATCGATATCGGCGATCATGTTTTTTATTCCGAAGTTTGGTTGGTTCCCACAAGCGTTATGCATGTGACACAGCTAAAATAATTTACCGGGAATCGGGGATCATTAAAATGTCAACAGTTTCAAAATACACAATGACAGTAAACTTAATGGCGAGCGGTCCGAATTTTGAGCCATACAAGTTACGTGGCGAACTATCTACTAGGGCTGTGTAATATTTTATGAATGTGTATCCCGGGTGGTGAATTCTCAAAATGGTCTGCCAAAATCGCTTGCCCCTCCCCTTGGCCGCTCCAAAAATCTTTACCCCACCCTTTTGACATGCCAAAAAACCTTTGCCCCCCCAATTTGATGTGCCAAAAGGCCCCCCCACTCACACACACACACACCGTGCAGTGAGAAAATTGAAGTCAACTGGTCATCCGATGATCCGGGCATGATGGGCATCCTGATTGAAGCCCAGATTTGCTGGCGGATGACCAGAAATTCACTGCAGGTTATTCGTCGGACACCCATACTTTATAAATCTTTTTTTAATTTTTTTTTTTTTTATATTTGCACTTTGGAGTGTTACTTAAGGAAGGGGTATGAACGTTTGGACAGTATTTATTGTGGGACATTAGAGCACATCAGACATATCGAATTGCATTCTGAATATTTACGAAGAATGGCCTGATGATATCAAATAATTTTGATTTTTGAAATTGCAATGTAATACACATTTTATGGCAAATCATTAAAAATTGATATTTTTGATATTTAACAGTACTCGAAGTAAACTTTATAAATCTGATGATTTCTACCTAAAGTGTATGTAGGTGGGATGAAAAGCCGACCATCAATTGAAAATTTTGACCTTTCGTATTGAAGATATGGATTTTTTTCCCAAAACACCAAAAAAAATTAGGTCTTTTGGGCATGATTGGCATCCTGATTGAAGCCCAGATTTGCTGGCGGATGACCAGAAATTCACTGCAGGTTATCCGTTGGACGCCCATACTTTATAAAAATTTTTTTTTTTAAATATATTTTCACTTTTGGAGTGTTACTTAAGGGAAGGGGTATGAACGTTTGGACAGTATTTATTGTGGGACATTAGAGCACATCAGACATATCGAATTGCATTCTGAATACGAAGAATGGCCTTCTGATATCAAATAATTTTGATTTTTGAAATTAGCAATGTAATACACATTTTATGGCAAATCATTAAAATTGATATTTTTGATATTTAACAGTACTCAAGTAAACTTTATAAATCTGATGATTTCTACCTAAAGTGTATGTAGGTGGGATGAATAGCCGACGATCAATTGAAAATTTTGACCTTTCGTATTGAAGATATGGATTTTTTTCCCAAAACACAAAAAAAAAATAAGGTCTTTTTGGGAAAAAAATCCATATCTTCAATATGAAAGGTCAAAATTTTCAATTGATCATCGGCTTTTCCTCCCAGCTACATACACTTTAAGACTATATCATTAAATTTATAAAATTTACTTCGAGGACTGTTATATCTCCAAAATGTGAAAAATATCAAACTTTAATAATTTGTCATAAAATTTGTATTATATCGTGAATTTTATAAAATGAAAATTATTTGATATCAGAAAGACATTCTTCGTATTCAGAATGCAATTCGATAGGTCTGATGTGCTCTCATGTCCCACAAAAATGCTGTCGACACGCTCAAAACGCTCATTCCAGTTCCCTTAACATAGAGCTAATTACTAGGATCATTCATGTACATTAGGTATAAAAGGCAAACCTACACATTTGGAAACCTACAAAGGTCGTAATGATTCTCATAAGATTGGTTGCAAGAACAACTTCTCTCATTGTATCATACAGTAAGTGCAGTGACTATGATGGATTTTGATTCTCGCAAACCAAGACGAAATCTAGGCCCTGATATGTACATTATAAATAGTCTATACTTCACTTGACCCAAAATATGAGAGAATCGCACATATATGGAAATTTAAATAGCAGTTCCACATAGAAAAAGCTGCTCGACATAAGGGGGCTGGCATTTTCTTCGGAAGGCGGGGTGTCCCAAATACAGGGTTCAAAAGAAATAACACCCCCTTAAAATTACGCAACATTTCTTTGCATAACTTGACATACATTTGATTGATTTGAAAAATTTAAAAACCTGTGAATAGAGGAATCTTTTTGCTACCCTCCCAATTTTCCAAAAATGATACTTTCAGAAAAAGTTGCACTTTTCAACATCCTATACATGCAATGTACAAAACGTTCTCGATATCAACGTGATCGATGTTTGGATTGATTTAATTGTTAGTTTATTTTCTTAAATTTTATGTATCCGATTACTCAGTCACCCATGCAATCAACTTTCAGTATAAAACAATGATTCATTGACATGAATTTTGACATGAATCGGGTTTTCAGTCAGTGTTTCAAAAAGTGTAAAATATCTATAGGAGTAGAAATAAGGTTTGTAGTGTCATGCCTATTTCTTTCATTGGCTGGAGAGATGAAAAAAGAAATGGTAGATTGAAACAGTTGCAAAGATCTATAGCAATGACAAAGAAGAAATGGCCAACAGAGATTGGAGGTTGTAAGTCAGCATCCAGCCAATTAACTGCATGCAGCCAATCTTGTGTGGCCACATCATGAGTGTTACACCTTTATCCAAGAAAGCCATAATTTTCAATCAAAATGCAAGATGCTTCAACCGATCCAATTAATACAGGTAAATGTTCACCCTTTAGGACAAATGTATGCGTGAAGAGCTCATTTCTCCTTCCTAGTGATTTTTTCATTTTGAAACAACTGCTGATTAAAAACTTCAAAGAAAATCTCAGTTTACGTCAAAATTAAGTTCAACAAATCTTTGTTTTGCACTGAATGATGGTTGCATGGGTGCCTGAAGAATCAGAGACAGAAAAGTGAATGAAAAACCAAGAATTAAACCAACCTTAACATTAATATCGAGAATGCTTTGTACATAATGTGCAACTTTTTCTGAAAGCATCATTTTTGGAAAATGTGATTAATTTTGAGCAAAAATATTGTTTTTACAAATGAAACAACTTTGGAAGGGTTGACAAACGATTCCTCTATTCACAGCTTTTTGAATTTTTCAAATCAACAAAATTTATGACAAGTTATGCAAAGAAATGTTTTGTAATTTTAGGGGGAGTTATTTCTTTTGAACCCTGTATGTCGGTGACCGGAGGTTTATGACCCCCCTATCGCGGCCAAAATATTTTTACAACCCCCTATTTTGCTTGGGTCGAACATTTTTACGCCCCCCCCCTTCCACCTACACAGACTCAAGACAAATTATTCATTGCCGGAACGCGGAGCGGAAGGTGCCAGGAGCTAAGAGAAGAAAGTGCGCGTAGTGTGTTAAAAATTTTATCGTAAGTGCAAAGAAGGCGCGCGAAGCATGTAAAAAATCACTGAATTTGCTGTTTTTTTATGTTCTTCTGCAGGTTAGCAGTCAATGAAATAGCAACCCAAGAGATTTCAACAGATCTTTCAACAAAGATGATGTGCACCAAAATGAAAAGTGTGATCAAACCAACATGAGGATTGATGTAGAAGACATTCAAGATGAAAGTGCAAGATAATGTGAGCAAAGAAACTGATGAAGAAGAGCCTTCAAAGTCATTCTCATTATGGACCCATAGACCACTGCAGCAGGGACGCCTTCCTTTGAAAGTGGCGTTACAAGATGTAATAGCACAGGAGGATGACAGAGTCTTAATTGACTCTTTGATGGAGTATAGTGAAGAAGATGAAGAAGAGGGACTTATTGGTACATTATTCTGTGGAGATTGGAGAGACGCTGTGACAGGATGGAGCTTGGCTCGTCCTAATGTGAAATATGCATGGGTTGAAAAATCCAGCAAGGACCGTAAACACAGAAATGCAGCTGCTAAGAAACGAAAGCAAGAAGAGCAATCATCTTGGAAGAACAAAATCGAGCCGGGAACTTACAAATACAATCCTGGTTGTGGGACACAGTATCGACCATTTGATATTCCAGAGAAGAGGCAGGTCCATCCTAGTTTACAACAGCATATTGATAAAGTCAGAGAACATTTGGAGAAGACACTGATGAAGCAACCATCTACTGAGGGTCTGCACGATAGGAAAAAACTTGCACCATTACCAAGTATATATACAAAACATGATGGAAGTGGTGATGCACATGCATCGAGCCTTGATGAACATAATCACAAGCAGTATGTAGTAAAAATGACGCCACGAGGACGAAGGCATAGTGTTGAAGATGATGACCTGCAGTATCATTCTGATGTGGGTGCAGATGGCGAGAGCCATTTCCATAGAAATGGACCAGGTCGTCAAAGTGACACAAAGCTCTTAAATCTTAGTAAAACACAGATCAGACATAAGCAGTACCAAAACTTACAAGCTAATGATAATAGCAAAGCGATAGATTTGGTAACAGCTCTTGGACAAAAACTTAATGAAATCCTCATGGAAGATCGGCTGAAATCCATTAGTGGGACAACAAGTTTACCAGTATCCAAGAAGATACGGAAGAGTTCTTTGTTTTCAGTTAATAACAGCTATGAGCGCTTTCCAACCACTGAAATAGCTTCATATAATGAGCAGACTTTGAATCCTTTGACTAAAGTAACCCCGCAACAAAGGCAGGTTCATGATGATAATGAGGTTGTTGCGTCACAGCAAGAGAAGACGACTAGTTTATCAGCAGGATCACATGGAACTCCATACATGTATTCCAGTGACATGTCTAGAGAACACTCATCTAATACAAATAAAGATTTCATTCATATAGGTATAAGTGGTCAAAGAGTGCAATCATCAAAATCTGAAAGGAAACAGGTGAGTCATCACAATTCGGAATCACCGGTTATTTCAGGCAAGAAGAGTCGTAGTTCGGTGTCTAATAAATATCATAAGCTGCCTTTAACTCATGGGAAGATGGAATCATCTAGCAGTGAGAAAACTGGAGATGATTTGCATAGGGGTGTGATGGATCGGGAAGCGGCAGCAGCCGTGGCAGTGGCGCTTATGCCAGGTGTCAGTGGACGAAAAATTGAGGTTCCGAATGTATGATCAAGAAGTAAATAAAAAGTTTTACTTGGGATACCGTATTCATTCCATTAACCGCCATGCCCCTATAAGCGCCCACCCAGTGACTTTACAACTAGCAAACTGCCCATCCAAATCTGAATCATTGTCTGAAACATTTGACACACTGATGATGATGGATGAATATTTTGTGCCTTTTGTAAGTATTGTCGGCTTAACAATGTAAAAAATAACGTCCACCCAAAATGACTTTGTTAAGTGCCTTGGGTGGTTAATGGAACGAATGCAGTACATGTACACAGTGTCCGAAATAAGGAAAAATGAAGGCTGTCCTGAGGACAACCTAAGCATACAGATTCTGCTTACCCTAACACCATAAATATGTGCAGTTTATTTATGTTTTTAAATTTTATTTATTTATTATGATTTTGCCAGTAAAATATCTGGTTGTTCATAGGACAAGTGCATGGCTCATCATAGTTGTCCTCAGTGATTTTTGGACAAGAGGACAAAAATCGTCGGGTGCATTACATAGTATACACATATCGACTGCTATGAGGGACATGGTTAAGATTATAGGACCGCGGTGATCTCAAAACCATGCTATGACCCGAGGCGCAGTCGAGGGTCATAGCATGGTTTTGAGATCACCGCGGGCCTATAATCTTAACCATGTCCCGAATATAGCAGTCAATATTTGTTTTATATACCGAATGGATACGTGGATGTTGCGATTGCGCAGTGTGATTGGGACGCACGTAACCGGTCCATAGTTCATTTCCATGGACCGGTCCATAGTTCATTTTGCGGGCATAGTTAATTCAATGACTGCGCTTTCAACCAATCAGATGACAGGAATCTATATATGAGGTATATAATGATGGATCTACACTTTACGGTAAAATCCATATAGTGACTGATGTTCATGAAATCATGAGCTCTCAAAATAATTGCGCAAGACATAGTGGCGGATAACTTTGACAAATTATCTATTACATATGTGAGATGTACCATATTACTACATTTTAACATTTTGAAAATATCTTTCAAGGGTCTACTTTTAATAGACACATGAATTGCTGAACATTAATGGCAAGTTTATAATCTGCCCAATACAATTTACATGCTCAACATTTTCCCGATGCCCATTTTTTGATAAATTTGCGATCAACATCCATCACTATGTAATTGCACCCTGGGTTTGACATCCGTCATTATGTTCAGTACTGGCTGGAATCCACCGGGCAAAAATTGCGTGGGTTTTGCACGGCATTTTGCATGGACCGCTCAAAAACGATCTTCACAGATCATACCGATTTGCGCGGTTTGCACGGTTTTGCGTGGTACAGTTAAAAGTTGTGCTAACCAGCCAACTGCCCGCGCGGTTTATGAGCGGGTTGTTGCACGGCATAAGCCTATTATAAATCTAATTTGCTCTTCTTTGTCAAGCACTTGACAAGTGACACACACATTCGGAAGTGGTATTTCAGTTCGCAATGCAATCAATAGCTGTTCAAAACCCTTGATATGATTCGTTGACCGTGTTCCGAAGTATAAAACAACGTACATGCCGAAGTACTGAAACATGCATCTGGAAACATGGGTCTAACTCTAACACCACCGGCCGGTCAATCATGCGAAATTTCATAACGGGTTTTGGTTTTACCGGTTAAAATGTTATGTATTGTAGGGCCTACTAGTTACACGTTTAAAATATTAAAATTACATTTGTTTTCATTTTCTTTCGAATTTGTCTTTCATAAAGATGTAACTTGTATTAAATTGAGTATAAATTGACTAACAATTTATCATTATTCAATTAATAATAAAGCTAGGGGAAAACTTAGAAAAAAGAAAAATATATGAAGAACGATCGAGATAAAAATAAAATGCGTCGATGGAAGAACATACATAATGAAAATTTACAGAAGGCTTATCATTGGGCTTAATTTTCACGATTATCACTTTGTTTGCGGCAAAATATCGTAAAATATAGACCCATATAATACATTCTGCCACTACCAGAGTTGAAGAGAGAAATAAACTTCACCAAGCATGGCACCAAACCATCCCGAGCTCCGCGATCGCCTGAGCCGAGTGCCTTCCAGCGTTACGGTATCGGACTATCTTCGCCCCGATCTTCGCCACAAAATCATCATCATTTATTCATGTTTCTCGCCGAGTCACGGCATTTATTCGACTTTAAAATCATCTTACCTTTAGTTCTATATTAAATCTATCATCAAAAATATAAAAGCTGCAATTTATTCCAGAAAGTAATGTCGATAGCCGTTTCATTTATAAATGGCTTGCCATCGAAGGCCTTTCCATCTTGTTCTTTGAGGCGATGAAATCACGGGATGTAATTCAAACATCATGAACATGCATGATTCACGATTTCATATATTCCTGAAGAGCTGTCATTCCTATTCTGATACTTCATAATTTATTTATTCCAGGTATGTGCGTGTGAGAGAGTGATCAAGAAAGACACAAGAAGAGGTGTTGAGAAGATCTTTGAAGTTCCTTCTTTGTTGGAAAATTCCCCATATCAACAAGAATACAAGATCATTCGAAGCATTTCACCAGTCGTCATCATTTCAATTGAGACGTACATTTTTGTCGCATGCACAAGTCAAACTCTTAGTCAAAACATTCCCACGTCTCTATCATGCTATGCAGGTGAAATCCCCCCGGGGGGGGGGATTCAGGTGCAAAGCAATGGAGTTTGTAGAACATCCAGGGTGTATAGGGTCACCGTCTAGGGCTTGGTTTATATGCCACGCGCTGTATACCACATTCCATTCATACCATGTCCGTCCACCAAGATGGGATGGTATACCACAACACGTGTGTGCTTGTCATCACAGATCGATCGGAAGACTAGAGGTTGCATACAAATTACAATACAACTTAATACAAGAAAGTTTTGAAGAGAACAATTGATAGTTCAGTTTGTCCCGGGTAGTTTAGCCTATTTTAAGTTTTTTAAATCTTTCAATAATATAATTAATATTCTTCCCACAAGACCACTAGTTGACATCGAAATCCGAATAATGAACAAGCCGAATGCGTCGATGTCAACATGAAATTTTTTTATGAATGGGGATGTTATAAATAAACCTAAGAAACAAGCGAAACAACCCAATACGCGATCTCATTGGATAGCATTTCTCAGGCCCTGGTATTTCCCCGGGGTATTTCTTTGCGGTCCTGTGGATCACATGATTAATTATTCATAATTTTAAGGGCTGTGCAATAATTATGAGCCCGGGCCCGGGGGGGGCAAATATTTTTTGGCAAGCGGGGGGTCATTCAAGCAATTTTAAACAGGGGTGGGGCAAGCAATTTTGGCACATCATTTGAAATCCCCCGCTCATAACTAAATAAGAATTAAACAAAATAAAAAATAAAAAATATTGTCAAAAAAAGTTGCTTTTCCCTCACTTCTCGCGAGACATTTCTTACCTATTTAAGATAATATTCCACCAAAATCGTTGTTGTCATCCCGGGAATTTAAATATCTATCGTTGGTATTCTAAATTCATGAAATTATCCTGGCACTAATTATAATATCAAATCAAAACACGTGCATACGGCACTTTCCCCTTTCCCACACATCACACGCACGGTCTAAATATAGATTGGGGGTTGAGCTGACCTAGATTATCTAGCGACCCTGGAAGCAAGCACCTTCACCACGTGCGAGCGGGCCAACTGAAGGGATAAGAATATTTGATTGGTAATTATTTTTCATAATCGAATTGAACTTTCAAAGTTTCGCCTTAACATTTTTTTTTGTTTGAAAATATTCACAATGATGTTAATAAAACCGTAAAAATATCCAACAAAATAAAATCTGTGTGTCTTATTGCGTTCTTCATTTTCAGCAATGATTTCACACTCATCAGAATATTGATAGCCATATAGCCAAAGCACAGTCTACGCCCATTTGCCTCATTAATTATTCATTAGCTCAAACCAACGATCCCCTCAACTTTATGTCTGGCTCAAGATCTGCATGCGGTCAAAAGAGTAGCCAGTAAATATTTGGAATTCGAGAGAGAGAGAGGGGGGGGAAAGAACTGGAGGGGGTGGTGGAGGAAGTAAAAGAGGAACTTTGAAAGAGACGGTAGGGTGAGAGAAAGAATGAGTATTGAGGGGGGTGGGTCTTTTTTAAAGTTTTAAAAGATACCCAGGAAAAGTCGAATTTTATTTTAATAAAACTAATACAAAAAAGGGTAATATTTGAAATTTGAGAGATGGATGGAGATAACCGGGAGGGGGTAAAATGAAGTAATAAGAACTTGGAACTGGAAGGGAGGGGGAAGAGACAAATGGCAGGAGGGTGAGAGAAAGAAGGGGAGAGGGAGGTAGTAAAAGTTACACCAATACACCAAATGACCCTAGGCTATTGTGCGTAAAATTTCATGAAAAAATAATGGAAATATATGCGGCATTTGCCAATATTATTATTTTTATTATTATAATTATTATTGATCTATTTGTTAAAAATGATTGATCAACTTATAATTAAAATATTTTGAGCATAAGTCAAAAAATTTCAATTCTGTGTTATGTCTGAACTTGAGTCAAGTTTTTAGAAGGGAATTTTAATCCAACACTTTCATCATCTTCGTGATTTTTCTGTCATTTTCAGTTCAAGCAAATAGGCTAGATTATTTTTCTTTGTAATTTTGCCCTGAAGTAAATATTGATGAACCAACTCGAAATATAATAAAGTGATATTATAGAGCTGTAATCCCTTACATAATTACGCAATCATCCAGCAAAAAAAGTGGGCATTTGCTAGGAATTTCCGTTCTTTTGAAGGAGCACCATTATGATACATTTTGTATGCGTGCCTGATGGGTGTGTGCAATTGGCTTCACAAAACACCAAATGACCCTATTGACAATTAGCATAAAATTTCATGAAAAAATATTGAAATATATGCGGCATTTGCAAATATTATTATTTTTATTGTATTATTATTATTATTGATCTATTTGTTAAATGATTGATCAATTTATAATTAAAATATTTTGAGCATCAGTCAAAAAACTATAAAAAGCGATTACCTGGCTGATGGTGACTGTACCCACCAAGTATTATGCCCATAGGACAGTTTTTACTAATTTGACCTCAGATGACCCCTTGTGACCTCGTAATGACCTTCCAAAATTTGGCTCTAAATGTTGATTGTACCCACCTCGTTTCATGCCCATACGACAGTTTTTACTAATTTGACCTCAGATGACCCCTGGATGACATCGGGTGATCTTGGCCCACTTATCGAAACAAACATGTTCTGTCTGAGGTCCAGATGCACCCAACCACCAAGTTTGAGGAACGTGCGACCCATATTCTCCGAGAAAATACGCGGAAAACAGTTGTTACTAATTTGACCTCAGATGACCCCTGGGTGACCTCGACCCACTAACCAATACAAACTTGTTCCGTCTTAGGTCAAGATGCACCTACACACCAAGTTGCATGCCCATATGACAGTTTTTACTAATTTGACCCCTAGATGACCTCTGATGACCTTAACCCACTAACCAATACAACTTGTTCTGTCCCGGGTCAAGACGCACCCACCCACCAAGTTTGAGAAAATAGGTGGACAGACAGAGTCACAGACAGACAGAGGCACAGACTACCAGTATTATTAATAGATATGTATGAATGTCACAAATCATGACATTTCTTGCCAGATTCTTTACGAAAGAAGTTTTTTGTCTTTTCCTAATAATAATGTTAGGCCCATTTTCCGAAGAAAAGTAACTTGGTGACGTCAGATTTACTAAAGAAAAAGGTGGTATTTATTGTTTAAAGAAAAATACGCATACATTCAATGAAATATTAATCAAAACGCAAATCGTAGTATTTAAAAACAATTACACGTACACATTAATAATAATTAATATAAAGAAAGGTGAAAGAAAATGTTAATTGATTTAAATTTGCCCGTGTTAAAAATATTATAAATCACACACACACTACAGATCCTGGAAAGAAATGGGGTTACCATGGTGACCTTGGCTGAAAGCCGACTAGCAACTATTGTTTGAGCGCCACGCCCCTCCCCACAATAACTAGATCGAGGGGTCACCCAGCGGTTAGTAGAGGTTGTTTACAACTATTTGCGCACTTTCCCACACTATCTGAGGGTCGTGCCTACGTGCATCAGGGCACCCACGTGGTCACGTGCGGTAGAGCACGCACGGGCATGTCAAAACCCAGGTCAAAATAAATATTATTGCGTGATTCAACCGGGGATTCTGCACGGGGATTCTGTAGGGGAAATATTCTTTCGGAGTTTGTATTTGAGCTTTTAATATCAGCATTTTCATTTGAAATGAAGTTTGGATCATGGGTTTTGGAATCATATAAAGCAATTTGCTGGAATAAATTGCATCATCCAATCACAGACTCACTATTCACCGCGAAAATTGCATTTTTTCGCGAACCTATAAATAGGTGAATGTTATGACATGGTGCGACATCAAAAATGTTGGGAGTGGACTTTCTTATTATTGTTTTTAAAATACATCATTTGATGTTCACACCACATTCCAAAGATAACTATACGCGGTACGGCAATTGTTGGCCAATTTGAATAATTCAAATAACATGAAATTGGTCATAATCGGCTGAGCGGCAAGAAATGGTGCTCGACATTCACGTGAAGATGATAAAATGTTGGTCGGAGCAGCAATTTCAAGGATCTCTGGTTAGTCAACTCATAAAGGATTAATAAGTCGTGCCAGGATCCTCTGTGCCAGGAATCAGGATGATCTTTTCGGGTGCGGTCTCAAAAGCCTTCCGATTCATCTCTTGCCAAGGCGCACATATCGGGGTTATTTGGCAGCTGCCGCATGCCGGGCTGGGGCATTGAAGACCCAAGGGTGCGTACGGCTTCTCAGTCCTGGGGCTTCGGCGCACTTGGCTATGGATCATTGGATGTATAATCTACGTGCACTTTTAGTTCTGAAACGAAAAGGAAATACATGTAGAACAAGTATTGTGACTTTGTGAGATCGTAAATATGTGTTTGTCTCAAGGTAAGAACAAACAAGAACAGCTTGAAAACCTGGCCCGGGGAAAACTGGGTATCAAACATGTCGGCGAAATAATATTGAAAACATAAAATAATTATGTACGTACAGACACATCACTGTAACGAATGTTGAATTATATCGGTCATCTTCTATGTATCGGTCAGTAACATTTGTGATGGCAAGACGATTAGGTTTTGGGTGAATAAATTGCTATTTCATAAGATTCGCGTGTGGGGAAATTTGATGCACAAACCGATAACTCGGAGACCAGCGTATCACGGGCTGACTTTGCGCTCGTAAGTGCGGGCAAAAATGTCAGGTTCCCGTTCCCGGTTGGGTTCTTGCCAATTTATCGCGAGAGAAGTTTTAAAGTTAATAATACATAGCGCTCGTACAAACACAGGTTTGAGCATAAAGCGGGGATTTTTCTCAAAAATTGCTGTTTTTATTTCCATTTTTTGTACATGTTTAAAAACAGGTTGTCTTATTTTTTTTATTAGTTTTGTAAATTAATTGCGCATCGTCGATGTTTTAACTTTTGCCGAAGTTCTTCTAAACATGGAAATAGTATAGTAGGCATATAGATATTTAGAAGATAATGTTCATGTTCCAAGCTAACATCAAGCTGCTCAGTGCTTCATGTCATGATGTGTCAATCAATAACGATGAAGGTACGTCTTGTTGAACTACTTCAAGTGATGAATGCGAATCATTAGCCTATCGATTGAAGCGAATAGGATTAAGCCGTGCAAAACTCATGCGCGGTTTTGCGCGGTACAGTCAGTAGAGATGCTAATCACATAAGAGGTTCATCAGAGATGACCGTGCAGCAACTACCGCGCAAAACATCAACCCGCGAATACCGCGCGTGGGTTTTGCACGGCCCGTGCCCGGTGGATTCCAGCCAGTACTGTAATGCACCCGATGAAATGTGCTTATTTCAAACACTGCCTATCCATGTATGCTTCAAAAGGCTGCCTTCTGTATATTTGTATAACAATTTCAATAACAATATAGATAAAATAAACACAAGGCAGCACATACAAGGTCACAATTTGCATCTCAGCTCTTCAGGACCTCTTTTTGGCTGCAAGTTTATAACAAAAATGCAAAAGTTCAACTCATTATTTATGGGTTTGCTCAGTCTAAAGTTGAAATTATCCAATTGGAATTAGATGTGGAATTTAGTGATAAATTGTATGTACATTAAAGGTGTATTTTGTGATCCTAGCATCCTCTTTTTATGACATTTTTCAGTAGATATCCATGAAAAAGCTTACTCCCCAAATTTCACTTGATTCTGATTTTGCGTTTGCAAGTTATGCATAATTATGTGTATTACACTGCTCCATAGGCCACTGTTGTAATTTCATTCTGGTATACCAGAACGAAATTCAAATTTGACGGCATTTTTGCTAAACGAATTAAGGGTTCCAAAATGAGCGTTTATTGCGTTTCGACAGTATTTTTTGTGGGACATGAGATTACCTCAGACCTATCGAATTGCTTTCTGAATACGAAGCATGTCTTTCTGATATCAAGTAATTTTCATTTTTTGAAAATCACAATATAATACAAATTTTATGACAAGTCCTCGAAGTAAATTATATAAATCTAATGATATATTCTTAAAGTGTATGTAACAGGGAGGAAAAGCCGACGGTCAATTGAAAATTTTGACCTTTCATATTGAAGATATGGATTTTTTTCCCAAAAAAAATCCATGTCTTTAATACGAAAGGTCAAAATTTTCAATTGATCGTCGGCTTTTCATCCCACCTACATACACTGGGCCTCAAGGAAGAACAGATGATTAATTGTGTTTTCAACTGATTGAGTGTCCCAGGTTAAAGAAGAAATAAAACAAACAAACAAACACTTTAAGTATAAATCATCAGATTTATAAAGTTTACTTCAAGTACTGTTAAATATCAAAAATATCAAATTTTAATGATTTGCCATAAAATGTGTATTAAATTGCGAATTTCAAAAATCAAAATTATTTGATATCAGAATGACATTCTTCGTATTCAGAATGCAATTCGATATGTCTGATGTGCTCTCATGTCCCAAAATAAATACTGTCCAAACGTTCATACCCCAGCCCTTAATCTGCAAGAAATTTTTGGTACGTAAACATTATGTAGCCAGAGGTTTCCAGTGGTATAGAAATCTCGACTTTTTTTGAGAAAAGTGGGGGATGAGGCTGTGGATCACGAAATGCCCTTTTAAGTATACATTTCTGTTGGAAGCAGGAGCCAAATTATTGAACCAAGGATGTACATATTCTACCAGCAGGACTCAGTTTGGTATATTTCAAGTGGATTTGTATACGGTTAACTAATTTGAAACCCATCCCTCGGTATAAATGGCTTTACCTATATCTTCCACAACTGGTGGAAGTTACCCAATTGTCTATGAAACCTTGCCTCCCTCTGCAGTGGGCATCTTTATTTAAATCTTCCACAAGGGGAGTGTGGATTTCGAATAGAATAGCCCATCCTATATGTATATAGTGCTTGAAGCCAGTTAAACCTTTGTTGTTGCTCACACTTAGCACTCTTCCCCAGTGGCGTGTGCAAAGGGGGGGGCAGGAGCCCCCCACTTTTGGTCATTCGGGGGAAAACGTTAAAAACGTCAAAATTTGCTCCTAATCAGACTCCATTCGGGGGAACTGAACAACCTGGCCCCCCACTTTCAATGTGCTGCGCACGCCACTGCTCTTCCCCCGGGTGGGGGGGGGGGAGGCACTAAAGTTTCACAGTGTACACATGCATGACCACAAAATCATGAATTAAAGGTCCTTTTCAGAGAATGAACGTGAATCACACGAATCCTGTTTATGGGGTCAAAAATGCCTATTTTCAACAAAAGGTAGTTTAACTTCTAGTTGGTGCATTTAGGGGCTATTTTAATTATCTTGCTATTTCACAAAGCGTGTTTCCCTCACATGTTTTGCGTCACAAAAATCGCCCAAACGTAAGTACTGTACTGACACGAGTATAAGTCCCACCCCGTTTTTGGGTGAACATTTTTCAAAATTGGGGGTGGGACTAGACTCGAATTTCACAAAAAAAAAAAAAAAAAAAATCGGTTTTGTAGTGTCCCTGGACCTAGACCTAAATGCTAGGGTCATTCATGGTTGACCTAAAAAAAAAAAAAAAATTCAAATTCAATGCATTTTGAAATCATTAATAGACTATGACATGAAAACAAATTATCAATTTTCATATTAAAAATACAAAACATCTTGAAATTTATTTAAAAAATTTTTTTTTTTAGGTCAACCATGAATGATCCTAGCATTTCGGTCTAGGTCCTGGGACACTCCAAAGCCGAAAAAAATAAATAACTTAAAAAAAAAAACCGGGGCTTTACTCGAAGGTGGGACTATACTCGCGTCAGTACGGTATTAGAAACACATACTATAAGGGTTTATTTGATCAAAAACCTGTGAGGGTGGTACCTTTCAGATAAAATCCTGCTTATTTCAGGTAAAATTTTGTTTAGGGGGTAAAATGTAAAATTTGTTGCAAACTGCGCTAAATTCCTGTTTAGGGTGTATTTTGCTCAAAAGGGCAAACCTGTTTAGGGTATGTACTATGTTTTGAAAAGTTCTGGTCATGCATGTGTACACTGTGAAACTTGAGTGGCCCCCCTGGGACTCTCCAAAAGTATTTCAGGGTTGGTTTTTCTAATATTATTAAAACACTGCACAAAAAGTTCACTTTTGTTTGGTGTGACATATAAATTCTTTACGATCAACACGATTGATTATCAAGTTGATATGAATGTGGAAGAATTTGTTATTAATATTAGTTGCTGTCACTTGTAAAAAAAAAGAATTCCAAATCATTCAGATTTTAATGATGTGTAATTATTGAAATTGAACTTGTAAGGGTCTTTGGGTGACAGATCAAATGGAAAAATAGGGGGTCTTCGGGTGACAGAGCATGTGTTCGTAAAAAAGAAATATGGGGTCTTTGGGTGACAGCGATGCTGAAAAAGGGGGTCTTAATAGCCCTACATATGCGTCACCTCCAAAGTTGAGTGCCCCGGGGAAAAGTTAGATCATCTTGTGTAAAATTGATTAGATAGCTGGGTGACTGACTCCACACGAGAGTGGGAACCGCATTGAAATACTTCAATTCGATATCCTGGGATGTGCATCCATATAAATGAAAGTGTCTACACAGCACTTAATTAGCATCTGGCAAACTTTTTTCTTTTCATTATCGCAGTGACAACTGTACAAAGTAAACGCTGTGGAAGATTTCACTGCGATCTCAATTCCAGCTGGAAATTTCAATGTGGAATTCCAGCTGGAAATTGTTGAAATATTGTGGATTCCAGCTAAATATTGTTGAACTTTACAAAATCCAGTTGCAATTTTGCCAAATTGACCCTAAAATTGGACAATTTGATTGGAATTCCAAAATCTTCCACACCTTTTCCAAATTTTATGAATGAAAATGGTTGAATTTGGAATAATATAAACTGTTGAATTTGATTGGAATTCCAAAATCTTCCACAGTGCAAATGGAACAGCGCATTGCACATGACACTGCAAGACTAGATCGTATAGTGCAATATTAACATTTGGGACCTACCCAGCAAAATAAAAACATTTTACACAAATATTTAAATGTTGGGTTATATATTGGATTGTTGCAAAAATATTTTTTTTAAAGTTTGCAAAAAATAAATAAATAAATAAAACAGTACTTTACAATAACATTTTAACATTTTTATAATGTTGTGGTGTTGTTGCATATAAAAACGTTTTCACAACCTTTATATTTGTTTGGTTGCAAAAATATTTCTAAAAAGTTTACAAAAAAATAAAATGAAACAGTACTTAACAATAACATTTTAACATGTTTATGTTGTTGTGGTGTTGTTGGATATAAAACATTTTCAAAACATTTTTGCAACCTTTATATTTGAGCCAACATTTATTATTAAAGTGTTTTGACATGTTTACAATGTAAAACAGATAACAAAAAAACGTTTCTGTGTTTGCTCATGGAAGTGAGAGTCTCCTACTTCCATGGTTTGCTGGGGTTATGGTAACATACAACATGTATAGAAAACTTTTCTGTAAAAATGGATGAAAAGGTTTAAAATAACATTATGTAGTTCACTAACATACTATGTGCAAGCTTAAGGGATCTGGAATGAGCGTTTTGAGCATGTTGACAGTATTTTTGTGGGACATGAGAGCACATCAGACATATCGAATTGCATTCTGATTACGAAGAATGTCTTTCTGATATCAAATAATTTTCATTTTTTGAAATTCACGATATACAAATTTTATGACAAATTATTAAAATTTGAAATTTTTCACAGTTTTGATATATAACAGTCCTCGAAGTAAATTTTATAAATCTAATGATATATTCTTAAAGTGTATGTAGCTAAGAGGAAAAGCTGACGATCAATTGAAATTTTTGACCTTTCATATTGAAGATATGGATTTTTGTCCCCAAAAGACCTATTTTTTATTGGTGTTTTGGGAAAAAAAATCCATATCTTCAATACGAAAGGTCAAATTTTTCAATTGATCGTCGGCTTTTCATCCCACCTACATACACTTTAAGTATAAATCATCAGATTTATAAAGTTTGCTCGAGTACTGTTAAATATCAAAAATATCAATTTTAATGATTTGCCATAAAATGTGTATTACATTGCGAATTTCAAAAATCAAAATTATTTGATACCAGAAGGGCATTCTTCGTATTCAAAATGCAATTCGATATGTCTGATGTGCTCTAATGTCCCACAATAAATACTGTCCAAACGTTCATACCCCACCCCTTAAATGGAGTCAAAATGATTTGTATACCACTTATACATGTATAAGTTTAGTTAGAGCACAAATTCAACTCAAAGTTTAATTTTGAATTGATGGTCAGTAGCATAGGAAAAGTTTGTTTTCAGATTATTGATCAAAAGTAAAACTGATGGTTATACTAAGTATATTTTATATAGGTTGTTGATTTGTGAAATACATTTATAAGTAAATTAAGGGCTTAGAACCAGAACTAGGTATGATTAAAACTAATATGTTGAATTTAAATCTTTGATTCGTACTGAAAAAATTATTCTCCTTGACTTAATTTTTAGCCCCCACACATGTGCAGACCTGAAACTTTTACTCTTTTTAGCGGATTTCAGCTTTGAATCTTGATCAAATTTATGTGTTTTCTTTTATATTCAGCCCAGTTTGAGCCATTTTACGCCCAATTTTACGCTGGTTTTCAGCTTTTTCTGAGCATTTTCACTAAAGGTTAGTTTCAGGTCTGCATGTATGAGGCTTATGTTATCATCCAAATGCAGAATACAATAACCAATCAACTTCAAACTTATATGGTGGCCTGTGGCTTGTTTCGCTAAGATGTACGTAAATAGGGTTTCTATGTGCAGTATTTGGCGTTACTTACAACTGATCGTAGCCACGTACTGGGGTGCAGGGCGTCAGTCCGAAACGTCCTTAGTCCGAAACGTCGTCAGTCCGAAGTGCAAATTTACTATATCTGGGGGTTCGTTAGTCCGAAAGTCATTTTAGGTTTGTCTGTCCGAAAAAAAGCTTCGCTAGTCCGAAAATACAAAACACGTCATTAGTCCGACACTTCATCAGTCCGAAGTCTTCAGTCCGAAACGTCTTTAGTCCGAATCTGAAAAGCACGTCTTTAGTCCGAATCTGAAAAGCACGTCTTTAGTCCGAATCTGAAAAGCACGTCTTTAGTCCGAATCTGAAAAGCACGTCTTTAGTCCGAATCTGAAAAGCACGTCGTCAGTCCGAATCTGAAAAGCGCGTCGTCAGTCCGAATCCGAAAAGCACATCGTCAGTCCGAATCTGAAAAGCACAGCATCAGTCCGAATTTGACAACCACGTCAATAAAATAAAATGAAATAAAATAAATAGACACATAACATGCACATAGCCGTGGCATTTCAGTGTCATTTAACCCACTCTTTGCACTCTGTGAGGGGTATTTAGGCCTACTAGCAAAAATTCCGGGCCGCACTCCCTCCCCCACACCCACACAAACACTTTTTAGATTCTTGAGCGTCATGGCAAAAAAGGGGGTCAACAATTCATTGTGTTTGAGACACACATTTTATTTGCTTATGATGTACTTCGAAATCCAAGATGGCGTCCAAAATGATCTCCAGTTTCACCGGCGTGACCTCTATTGTTAGTAACAACGGCGTGACCTCTATTGTTAGTAACAAAATGGTGAAAATAAGCTTTTTGGAAAACAAAGTTGAATACGAAAGTCATTTCTCGCTTAAATTTTGTATTGAGTTCATAGATAAGATATGAAACATGAGCCTAACCCTAACGCGAACCTAACCATGCCCCTAATCCTTACCCTATAAACCTAACCCTAAGCCTAAACTAACCCTAAGCATATCCCTAAGCCTAAACTAACCCTAAGCATATCCCTAAGCCTAAACCTAACCCTAATCCGAAGCCTAACCCTAACCCTATGCATTATCTAACCCTAGCTTCCCAGCAAACACAAAAACGTTTTAAAAAAGTTATATTTTGGCTTTTGGTTTAGGTAAAAACGTTTTAATAACATTAAAATGTCGGGTTATATAAGGGTCATGATAACGTTTTAAAACGTTTTATATGAAAACACACTACAACAATATTTTTAAATGTTTTCAAAAAATGTTATTGTAAACTATTTTTGCAAACATTTTTGCCAAATGTTTTGTCAATACTTAAATAACATTATGTTAAAATATTTGAACCCAGCAAATACAGAAATGTTTTTAAAATGTTTTTTTTCAAAACCTTTTAATAACATTTAAATGTCGGGTTATATAAAGGTCGTGAAAACGTTTTTAAAACGTTATTGCAAATATTTTGGGCAAACATTTTTCGCAAAATATTTTTTCAACCCCAAAATAGCATTTTGTTTAGAATGTTTTGTATCAAGTTTTCAAGAATGTTTTTGGAATGTTATTAAAACGTTTTTATACCCTTTATACAACCCGACATTTAAACGTTTTATGTAAAACATTTTTGTTTGCTGAGCAGTAGATTATCAAAAAATGTTTTTTAAGGTTATGAAACCGTTTTATACTCTTAATATACCCTTTATATAACCCGACATTTAAACGTTTTCTGACAACCTTTTATAACCTTTTGCGAATAATGTCGAAAACGTTTTGTGTTTGCTGGGTTCTTAGGAGTTGTTCCGGCGTCTAACCCTAACCCTGACCCGAACCCGACCCCTAACCTTAGACCTACCCCTAACCCTAATCCTGAACTTAAGCCTAAACCTACCCCTAACCTTAACTCTAACCCTAAGCCTAAACTAACCCTAAGCCTAACCCTAAGCCTAAGCCTAAGTCTTTCCCTAACCCTGGGTTCTTAAAAGTTATTTCGGCGTCTAACCGTAACCGAACCCTAACCCCCGGCCCTAACCCTAATCCTAAACTTATGCCTAACCATAACCATAACCAGGGTACACCCGTCAGTCCGAAACACCGTCAGTCCGAACCACCGTCAGTACTAATTTTAGGATTACTAACTAACACTAACCCTAAAAATTCGGACTGACGGTGGTTCGGACTGACGGTGTTTCGGACTGACAAGGATACTCCCATAACCGATAACCCTAAGCGTAACCCTAACCCTGAGCCTTACCCTAACCCTAAGCCTTGTTCCGGCGTCTAACCCGAACCCTCACCCAAACTTTAACCATAACCCTAACCCTAACTTTAACCCTAACCCGAACCCAAACTTTAACCATAACCCTAATCCTAACTTTAATCCTAAACTTAAGCCTAACCCTAACAATAACCATAACCCTACGCTTAATCCTTAGCCGAACCCTAACCCTAACCCTAACAGTAAGCCTAACCCTAACCCTGACCCGAACCTTAACCTTAATCCTAACCCTTACCCTAATCCTAATCCTAAACTTAAGCCTAACCCTAACAATAACCCTAACCCATACCCTAACCCTAACCCAAGCCAATGTAGGCACCATCGGGTATAATTGTGCCTATAGCACCTCTGATTATAAGGTAATCAGTATTACGGTCAAGTTTTGAGAACAGGTAATTTTTCCGGCGTCAAACCTGAACCCCTGCCCTAACCATGACTATAACCAGGGGCGTAGCAAGAGCCTCGGGGGCCCATGGACAAGGAGCAATACGGGGCCCTTTTAACATCTCCTTTATAAGCTTTATCCCTAAGGGAACAACCCGAGAGTTCGATGAAGTCCTATAAACGAACGTTCTTTCGTTAGAAGGCTGAACCCTCCCTCCCGCTAAACGTAAATGTGAAATATCGAAAATTCCAGTATTTCTAGGCAAAATGAAAACCAAGTAGCCCAAAATTATATGGTTTACTTAGCAATAAATTGGCAAAAATAATGGCCATTTGCGACTCACTTTTCTATAGATATTTAATCTTTAAGGTGGTACTACACCCCTGATAAATTTTGTGACTAATTTTGCATTTTTCTCAAAAAATTACTACACACTGCTAACAAAGTTATGTATATAATAGTATGGTCGTTGGACATTTTGACCCAGAAAAAATTGGTAAAAAGCTGATTTTTGCACCAGACAAGCAGAATACATCATAGAACATCATATTCAAAATCCGAAGAAATCCTCCTTGGGGAATTTGTTTTATCCAAGATGGCCGCCAAAATGGCCGCCACAACATATAATTAGCTGTATCTTAGCTTCTAAAGCAGATATGATGAAAATTTTAGTGTCTTTGAATAGGTTTAAGAGGTTAGAGATTCAAATTTGTACAAATCAAACACACTGATGTCTTTAATTACACTGAAATCCAAGATGGCCGCCAAAATGGCCACCACCACATATGATTAGATATATCTCCGCTTCTGAAGCAGATATGATGATGATTTTAGTGTCCTTGAATATATTTCAGAGGTCAAAGAATTCCAATTTGTACGTATCTAAAACACTGAAGTCTTCATTCACACTGGAATCCAAGATGGCCGCCAAAATGGCCGCCACCACCACGTGTTATGTTTAGGTATATTTTGGCTTATAAAGCAGTTATGATAATGATTTTAGTGTCTTTGAATAGGTTTAGGTAATGCAGAAGTCAATTTTGTATTTATCTAAAGTACTAAGTCTTCACTCACACTGTAATCCAAGATGATCCTCAATATGGCTAAAATCAAACATGCTTAGCTGTATATCTCAGCTTCTGGAACCAATATAATGATGATTTTAATCTTTGAATAGGCTTATATGAGAATGTAGGTTTTAGGGGTTGCAGATTTCGATTGCAGATTTCAATGTTGCAATTACTTAAAACACGGAAGTAAGTGCTCAGTAACAATAGAATCCAAAACAGCTGCCACCACATGATTTTCTATATCTCAGTTTCGGAAGCAATAGTAGCTATCTTCGACTTCATCTGCAAGTATAATCGCAAGTACAATCTCCCCAAGCTGTGACACATTTAAGTCCCTTTTTGCGACAGGAACATCCGTTATTTCCACAAGGACTCCTGGAGGATAGTTTACATTTGTATCGTACAAACTTAACAAGCCTTGTGGTGCTGTATCTAACCCCATTGTATTTGGATCCAAGTTATTGTTTGTGAGCTTTCTCCAAAGTATGACATGCAAAAGAACACTCAGACTGTGAAAATACGCTGATCTTTTTAACTAGGTGGATGCTTTTGTGGATCAAGTGATGCTTTATTTGATGATACTATTAATAAGCGAACCGCAGGCCGCAGAATCTTCTTCTCTGCCACCACATAAGACAACAAATACTCTGATGCCATTTGTACCAATCTGTTCTAATGTCGCCTCAGGATTGCTCATCAAGGATGATATCTGCGGCAATTCTTCTTATCTTCTGCAACAAACTTGTCTTTCCATGTCCAAATGTTGCAGAAGCGGAGTCACAACCACTCCATGCATTGATAAACAGGACCTGAGATGGAATGTCAATACTTCACCAACGTTGTTAATAAGGTCTTGAACTTTCCAACCCACCGATATCAGCCATATTCTGGTCCCCAGTGGCACTTCTATTCCTTGTCTTGAACATTGAAGGAGTCTTGAAGGGTACATTCCACTATCAATGTGTCAGCATCTCCGGTACTATTGTGCACCATCCATCGGCTCAGCAGCGAGATAAACCGACATTTGTTCTTCTCATATTCAGCTCACAGAATCTATGAAGGTTCTCACCATGACCAGCAGACCTTCTTCTCGAATGAGAAGAACAACAATCAGTTTATCTCGCTCCAAGTCGATACTTGGAAACCAATGGTCAGATCGAGCACAATAATACTGGAGATGCTGATACTTTAATAGTGGAATGTACCCTTTAATTTGCAAGACAAGGAAGAGAAGTACCTGTAGTAGCAGATGACACAGATGTACTTGTCCTTTTGATGTACCACTGAGACCAGACTATGACTGATATCTACTTCCATTCAGATAAGAAAGGGTTGGTGGTTTGGAAAGTTCAAGACCTTGTTAACAAAGCTGGTGAAGTAGTGGCATCCCATCTCCTGTTTATCCATGCATGGAGTGGTTGCAACTCAACTTCTGCAACATTTGGACATGGAAAGACAAGTTTGTTGAAGAAGATAAAAGAATTGCAGCAGATATCATCCTAGATGAGCGATCCTGAGGCGACATTAAACAGATTGGTACAGCTGGCATCAGATTATTTGTTGTCTTATATGGTGGCAGAGAAGAAGAGTCTTTAAACGGTCTACGGTTCGCTGCGGGTTCTTTTACAGGTCATACTTTGGAGAAAGCTAACAAACAATGACTTGATTCCAATTTAAAGCAATGGGACTGGAAACACTCTGACATCGCACAAGCACTGGTCCTTACGAAATTTAGATGCAGCACCACAAAGCTTGCTTAAGTTTGTACGATACAAATGTAAACTTTCCTCCAGGAATTCTTGTGAAAATAACGGATGATCCTGTCGCAAAAATGGACTTAAATGTGTCACAGCTTGTGAAGATTACACAGGAGAACATTGCCAACTTTGGCAGCTTTTTGGGATTCTATTGCGACTTGTACTTCAGTGTTGTAAGCCCGGGTTTTAAGTAATTGCAACAATTCTCTGACCCTTAAAACCTACATTCTCTTAAAAGCCTATTCAAAGATTAAAATCACCATTATATTGGCTTCAGAAGCTGAGATATTTAGTTAATCATGTTTGATTTTAGCAATATTGTTGGATTACAGTGTCAGTGAAGACATACACTTATGAAGATAAATACAAAATTGACTTCTGTGTCACCTAAAACCTATTCAAAGACGCTAAAATCATTATCATATCTGCTTCATAAGCCAAAAAATACCTAAATATAACATGTGGTGGTGGCCATTTTGGCGGCCATCTTGGATTCCAGTGTGAATGAAGACATCAGTGTTTTAGATACGTACAAATTTGAATTCTTTGACCTCTGAAATATATTCAAGGACACTAAAATCATCATCATATCTGCTTCAGAAGCGGAGATATATCTAATCATATGTGGTGGTGGGCATTTTGGCGGCCATCTTGAATTTCAGTGTGATTGAAGACATCAGTGTGTTAGATTTGTACAAATTTGAATTCTCTGACCTCTTACACCTATTCAAAGACACTAAAGTCATCATCATACCTGCTTTAGAAGCTACGATACACCCAGCAAACACAAAACGTTTTCGACATCATTCGCAAAAGGTTGTCAGAAAACGTTTAAATGTCGGGTTATATAAAGGGTATATTAAGAGTATAAAACGTTTTCATAACCTTAAAAACATTTTTGATAATCTACTGCTCAGCAAACAAAAATGTTTTACAGAAAACGTTTAAATGTCGGGTTATATAAAGGGTATAAAACGTTTTAATAACATTCCAAAAACATTCTTGAAAACTTGATACAAAACGTTCTAAACAGAATGTTATTTTGGGGTTGAAAAAATATTTTGCGAAAAATGTTTGCCCAAAATATTTTCAATAACGTTTTAAAAATGTTTTCATGACCTTTATATAACCCGACATTTAAATGTTATTAAAAGAGGCTTATGTTATCATCCAAATGCAGAATACAATAACCAATCAACTTCAAACTTATATGGTGGCCTGTGGCTTGTTTCGCTAAGATGTACGTAAATAGGGTTTCTATGTGCAGTATTTGGCGTTACTTACAACTGATCGTAGCCACGTACTGGGGTGCAGGGTGTCAGCCCGAAACGTCCTTAGTCCAAGTGCAAATTTACTATATCTGGGGGGTTCGTCAGTCCGAAAGTCATTTTAGGTTTGTCTGTCCGAAAAAAAGCTTCGCTAGTCCGAAAATACAAAACACGTCATTAGTCCGACACTTCATCAGTCCGAAGTCTTCAGTCCGAAACGTCTTTAGTCCGAATCTGAAAAGCACGTCTTTAGTCCGAATCTGAAAAGCACGTCTTTAGTCCGAATCTGAAAAGCACGTCTTTAGTCCGAATCTGAAAAGCACGTCGTCAGTCCGAATCTGAAAAGCACGTCGTCAGTCCGAATCTGAAAAGCACGTCGTCAGTCCGAATCTGAAAAGCACGTCGTCAGTCCGAATCTGAAAAGCACAGCATCAGTCCGAATTTGACAACCACGTCAATAAAATAAAATGAAATAAAATAAATAGACACATAACATGCACATAGCCGTGGCATTTCAGTGTCATTTACTGACCCACTCTTTGCACTCTGTGAGGGGTATTTAGGCCTACTAGCAAAAATTCCGGGCCGCACTCCCCCCCCACACACCCACACAAACACTTTTTAGATTCTTGAGCGTCATGGCAAAAAAAAGGGGTCAACAATTCATTGTGTTTGAGACACACATTTTATTTGCTTATGGTGTACTTCGAAATCCAAGATGGCGTCCAAAATGATCTCCAGTTTCACCGGCGTGACCTCTATTGTTAGTAACAACGGCGTGACCTCTATTGTTAGTAACAAAATGGTGAAAATAAGCTTTTTGGAAAACAAAGTTGAATACGAAAGTCATTTCTCGCTTAAATTTTGTATTGAGTTCATAGATAAGATATGAAACATGAGCCTAACCCTAACGCGAACCTTAACCATGCCCCTAATCCTTACCCTATAAACCTAACCCTAAGCCTAAACTAACCCTAAGCATATCCCTAAGCCTAAACTAACCCTAAGCATAATGCCTAACCCTAATCCGAAGCCTAACCCTAACCCTATGCATTATCTAACCCTAGCTTCCCAGCAAACACAAAAACGTTTTAAAAGGTTTTGAAAAAAACATTTGAAGAACATTTTTGTGTTTGCTGGGTTCAAATATTTTAACATAATGTTATTTAAGTATTGACACAATAATTGGCAAAAATGTTTGCAAAAATAGTTTACAATAACATTTTTTGAAAACATTTAAAAATATTTTTGTAGCGTGTTTTCATACAAAACGTTTAAAAATGTTATCATGACCTTTTTATAACCCGACATTGTAATGTTATTAAAACGTTTTTACCTAAACCAAAAGCCAAAATATAACTTATTTAAAACGTTTTTAAAACGTTTTTGTGTTTGCTGGGCAGCTAATTATATGTTGTGGTGGCCATCTTGGATAAAACGAATTCTCCAAGGAGGATTTTTTCGGATTTTGGATATAATGTTCTATGATATATTCTGCTTGTCTGGTGCAAAAATCAGCTTTTTACCAATTTTTTACCAATTTTTAGCCACTGTTTTTCCTCTTCAACGACCATACTATAATAGGGGCAACTAATCCAATTACTTCACTGAATTTTTTTAGTGATTCAAGACGAGTGGTTCATTATAGGCCTATATGTTAAGAAATTAGTTAGATTGTAGCGGTACCTCTTTTCTTTTCATAAATAACGTACCGCGTGTCTTGAGTCACTGAAATTCCAGTGCAGTAACTGGATTCCTTGCCCCTATAATATACATAACTTTTTATAGTCCAGGAGCAAGATCTCACAGGGGCCCTAAATAAGGAGTTGGTTCATCCCCCACTACATACAAGGTTTGACACCATAGGTAGTTAGTATGGACCCTCTAGATCACTGCTAGGTAGGTAGTGGTCTCAAATTGTATCACTTTTTTTACAGGTCATTTTATATATGGACATAAAATCACAAAAAATAGGACAAAATTAAGGGGTAGGGGAGATATAAATTCCCATAACTCAACTTTTACTCATAATAATGAATTTATTTTGGTATGAATATGTAGCTAATTGATGGTTCTAACTACCTAGTATTATTTGAAAGCAAACCTAGGTTTCATTAGATCATGATTGGAAGTGGCCAGTCCATACACTAGTGAAAAATCTGATTTTTCACAACAATGCGCAGAATGTGTGTTTTTGTGACATTGGCTTCAAATTTTACTGTTGTGCCAATTTCTATTTTAAAAATTAATTAAGTTTCCATCTTTTAATTTTGTTTTTAATATCAAGCATATCTAGGCAAACTTTGATGTTCTGGTTCAAATATTTATGTATGTGCATGTTTGCTCGCGTGTTGTGTGGGTTTGGGGTAGGTGGGTGGGGGTATGTGGGTGTGGGTGTGGGGTGTGTATAGGGTTCAGGGATGGGGTGTTTTACGTGTCTTAATATGTCACTTGGCTGAACTATATAAGTAAAGTTCTATTAACAACATTTGTTTGGTAAGTTGCCATTCATGTAATATTTTGAATATTTATATGTGCGGGGTGAGATCAACCGCTGTTTGTCGGGAAAATAGACTGAAAATGTAAAAAATAGTTACTTTTCCACATGTAGTAGCAGCAGGGGAAATATAAACCATCATAACTCAACTTCAACTCATGATAATGAATTCATTTTGGAATTAATATGTAGCTAATTGATTGTTCAATCGTTTTAGTATTATTATAAAGCAAAGCTAACATTAATTGTCAGGTGGATAGACATAAATGTGAGAAAAGGTTACTTTTTCATGTATAAGCATGTCAAATATGGCATTATTAAGGGGTAGGGGAAATAAAAACCACCATAACTCAACCTTTACTCATAATAATGAATTCATTTTGGTATCAATATGTAGTTAATTGATAGTTCCAACTTTCTAGTATTATTTTAAAAGCAATTAAACCATTAGTTGTCAGGTAGATAGACATAAAATGTACAAACATGTTAATATTCCATGTCTAACAGCGTAAAATATGACAATATTAAGGGGTAGGGGGCATACAAATCACCAACACACAAGCTTTACTAATGAAAATGAATTAATTTTGTTATCAATATGTAGCTAATTGATAGTTCTAACTTTCTAGTATTATTTTAAAAGCAATTAAGCCATTAGTTGTCCGGTAGATAGACATAAAATGTTTGAAAATGTTAATATTCAATGTCCAACAGCATAACATATGACAATATTAAGGGGTAAGGGGACATACAAACCACCAAAACACAAGTTTCACTGACGAAAAATGAATTCCATTTTGGTATCAATATGTAGCTATTTGATTGTTCTCATTTTCTGACATTATTTTAAAGGCAATTAAACCATTAGTTGTCAGGTAGTTAAACATAAAATATGAGAAAAATTTCAATATTCCATGTCTAACAGCGTAAAATATGACAATATTAAGCTAAGGGGCAGGGGACATACAAATCACCAAAACACAAGTTTTACTGATGAAAATGAATTCATTTGGGTATCAATATGTAGCTATTTGATTGTTCTCATTTTTGGTATTATTTTAAAAGCAATTAAACCATTAGTTGTCAGGTAGTTAAACATACAATATGAGAAAAATGTTAATATCCCATGTCTAACAGCGTAACATATGAAAATATTAACGGGTAGGGGACATACAAATCACCAAAACACAAGTTTTACTGATGAAAATGAATTCATTTGGGTATCAATGTAGCTATTTGATTGTTCTCATTTTCTGGTATTATTTTAAAAGCAATTAAACCATTAGTTGTCAGGTAGTTAAACATACAATATGAGAAAAATGTTAATACCCCATGTCTAACAGCGTAAAATATGACAATATTAACGGGTAAGGGGACATACAAATCACCAAAACACAAGTTTCACTGACGAAAATGAATTCAATTTGGTATCAATATGTATAGCTATTTGATTGTTCTCATTTTCTGGCATTATTTAAAAAAAGCAATTAAACCATTAGTTGTCAGGTTAAACATACAATATGAGAAAAATGTTAATATTCCATGTCTAACAGCGTAAAATATGACAATATTAAGGGGTAGGGGACATACAAATCACCAAAACTCAAGTTTTACTGATGAAAATGAATTTTGGTATCAATTTTTTTCTCACATTTCCTTCAGTATCTACATAACAACTAATGATACTAGAACGTTAGATGAATTCATTATCACGAGTAAAAGTTGAGTTATGGGAGTTTATATTTCCCCTACCCCTTAATATTGTCATATTTATACGCTGCTAGATATAGAAAATGACTTCTTCTGACAGTTTCTGTGTAACGACCTGACAACTAATGATCTCTTTGTTTATAATAATACTAGAAAGTAAGAAAAGCCGATTAGATACATTTTGATACCAAGATGAACACATTTTCATGAGTTAAAGTTGAATTATAAATTTCCCCTACCCTGAATATTGTCATTTTACGCTGTTAGACATAGAAAATTTACCTTTTCCTCACAGTTTCTGTATATCTACCTGACAACTAATGGTCGCTTTGCTTTAAAATAATACTAAAAAGTTAGAACAATCAATTAGATACATATTGAATTTAATTGAATAGAATTAATACCAAAACGAAGTCAATATCATGAGTAAAATATTGAGTTCTGATGATTTATTTTCCCTACCCCTTAATATTTTTCTATGTTATGCTGATATACGAGGGAAATCAACATCAGTTTTTGTTGTTGGTTTTTTTTTGGTTTTTAAAACATTTTTGTCTTTTCCCAGTGGTTACTCACGTCCTACACATAAATATTCAAAATATTACATCAATGGAAACTTAACGGATTTTGTAAATGGAAGTTGGTGCAGTGTAGTGAGATAATAAGACATGTACACACACACCCCCACCCCCTCACCCCCACCCCTACCCTATGTACACCCCGCACCACACACACACACACCTCGTCCCACAGACACTCCAACAAACTCATACATATTATAATGATTGGAACTGTTACATTAATGTTTCCCTTGATATGCTTAACATTAAAAACAAAATAAAACATTAAAATTGAAATTAAAAAATTAAAAATGGAAACTTAATCAATTTTGAAAATATAAAGTGGTATAGTTGTGAGATTTGAGGTCAATGTCAAACTTCACACATGGTTTAAAAAAAAATCAGATTACCACTCATTTATGGATTATACACTTCCAAATATGCTCAAATGAAACCTATTTTTGTTGAAAAATAATACTAGAAAGTTAGGGAAATCATTTAGCTACATATTGATACCAAAATGAATTCAAAATCACGAGTAAAAGTTGAGTTCTTGGAGTTTATATCTCCCCTACCCCTTAATTTTGTCCTATTTTTTGTGATTTTATGCGATTATACGTCCATATATAAAATGACCTGTAAAAAAGTGATACCACAATTTGAGACCACTACCTACCTAGCAGTGATCTAGAGGGTCCATACTAACTACCTATGGTGTCAAACCTCGTATGTAGTGCGGGATGAACGAACTCATTTTTTTGAGGTTGCTGCTCCTGGACTATGATACCAGTGTACTATTATTTTTTGAGAAAAATGCAAAAATAGTCACAAATTTATCAAGGGGTGTAGTACCACCTTAATATATGAATTTTAAGACCGCTGTAAAATACTTTACATTAAGTAATTAACACACATGAAACAACAGGCAAACATTATGAATCTTTGTTGCTGGTTTATTATATGACTAGGAATGATGTTAACGTACTTATATTCATCTGTCATTGATGTGGATCCTCATCCATTTAAAGCAGGGGTAGGGCCACCTTTTTTAACACGCTGGGCTAGAAATAAACAATGAAAAACTGCATAGGCTGCACATTTTTATTTTCAAAGTGCACTATTAAAATCATTTACAATAATATTAATTTTGTAAACTATGTAAATTAATTCATATGTTTCCATGTTTCTATATTAAAGTCTAATCCCTGTCCTAAAATGTATTGAATTATGGTTATGAATTTTGAAACTTTAATAGACTGCAAAAAAATTGAAGAGGAAGTCATTCCCAGTGGCGTAGATTTCTTTTTGACATTGGGGGGGATGAAGTTGGAAAAAAATATAGAAGTATAGTCAATCCAGCACCCTTTGGCGAAAAAACTGATGAAATATGGTGTAAAAGTAGATTAAATGCGCGCGAAGCGCGCGAAATTTTGCACTTTTGGGGCTAAAATGTGCAAATATGAGGTTAATTTGGTCAGAAACCCATTATCAGGCGTCAACATTGAGGGGATGATTGTATGGACCATCCCCCCGGGATCTACGCCTATGGTCATTCCATATCTTTATCATCGTAACTAAATTTAATAGTCCTAAGTCTACCTCTAACATGTGTCATGAACTTTATTCTGAGCTTTACAGAATTCACGGGTCATTTGATCATTCTGAAAATTATTCATGTGTATTCTCTTGAATCAAGTTGTCATGGAAACCTTTGAAAAAATAATGTATACATCAATCCCAGTTAGGCCTATATGAATCATTCCATGTCAACGATTTACATGTTCTATAGAAAATATTTTACATCGAAATAAGAAAAAACCTCCCACGTACACTTGTACGTACCGTACATGTACATGGCTCCTTTTACCATGGACCTATGCATTTTAATAATAGTAGTATTAATATACGATTTCAGTCAAATTTTAATTTGATTATTATTTGCCAAAAAATTATGCAATATTATAAAAAAAGTTTTCTGGCCATTTTAATCCAAACTAATGAGGTAACGAATGTTACAGAAAACTCATTATCTCATCCGCTTAACGGCAGTGTGCTTTTGTCCTAAAACACAATGAATTTGGTTGAATCCAATTGGGACTGGCATGTGTAAACATTACAATAATGGCCAAAAAAAAAATCAGTTTTTGAAAAAAAAGACCAAACTCGTTTCAAAAACATCGTACATTATGGCTTTAAATACGGTAGCTTTTAACTACTTTTTACTAACGTCTTCGGCCTTTTTTTTTTTCTTTTCCTAAACAAAAGGACTTTCGATTATTACTTCATCAAACTTTTGGTTATTCCTTAAAGTTTATATTTCAAATTTCTACACACCAAGATTACTATACTTCCTTGTATTGAGATTCATCATAATATAACCGTATTAACTACGTCACATTTGTCTTTATTACACAGTCATGACAATAACAAAATTGTCAAACTTGAATATATATTAGTACCACGCCTGATGAAGGCAATTTTTTTTTTTTAATCGTTTTTTCTTTAATTATTTTGAACATGGCAACACAATTTTCATGATTTTCCGACATACTAGGGGCCCCTTGCTATTAATATTGTAAATACCACAAAGATCGAAATGATAAATTTGAAGATTATCATTTTGGCGTGTAATTTTATTAAACTGCCTTATGGCGAATCTTACAGGGGCCCATCAAGATGGTACAATAGGACAAACCACTATATCGCTTTAGTTTGGTAAGTGTTACAATTTCAGCCATGAAGGCTCTGCTTTCATCCATCTGAACCTCAAGCTGAACCCCTTATTTCATTTTCGCTTTTGCTCGGGGCCCCTGAACTCTCGGGCCTCCTGTCCACCCGCTTGCTACGCCCCTGACCATAACCCTAATCCTAACTTTTACCCTAACCCTAACGATAAGCCTAACCCTAAGCCTAATACTAACCCTAAGCCTATCCCTAATCCTAAGCCTAAACCTAACCCTAATCCTAAACCGAAGCATTACCCTAACCCTAGGTTCTTATGAGTTATTCCGGCGTCTAACCCTAACCCTTACCCTAACCGTAACCATAAGTTTTACCCTAATCCTAGGTTCTTAGGAGTTGTTCCGGCGTCTAACACTAACCTTTACACGAACCCTAACCCAAACTATCACCCTAACCCTAATCCTAAATTTAATCCTAACCCTAACCCTTACATTAACCCTAACCCTAATCCTAAATTTAAGCCTAACCATAGCCCTAAGCCTAACCCGAACCCTAACCCTAACCTTAAGCCTAACCCTTACCCATACCCTATCACTAATCTTAACCCTAAGCCTAACCCTTAACCCTAATCCTAACCCTAATCCTAAACTTAAGCCTAACCCTAACAATAAACATAACCATAACCCTACGCCTAACCCTAACCCGAACCATAACCCTAAACTAAGCATAACCCTAACCCTGACCCGAACCATAACCTTAGCCCTAACCCTAATCCTAAACTTACGCCTAACCCGAACCCTAACCCTAACATTAACCTAACCTTAACCCTAACCCTAACCCAAGCCTAACGTAGGCACCATCTGGTATAATAATTGTGCTTAACCTTTACCCTAACCATGAGCCTAACCCGAAACCTAGTCCTAACCTTAACCCTACCCTACACCTACACCCAATCCTAACCCTATCCCTAACCCTAAGCCATACCCTAAGCCTTAACCTAATCCTAAACCGAAGCATTACCCTAACCCTAGGTTTTTAGGAGTTGTTCCGGCGTCTAATCCGAACCCTGACCAGATGCGAACCCTAACCTTAACCTTAACCGTAACCCTAACCCTAATCCTAACCCACGTACCTTAGGAGTTGTTCCGGCGTCTAATACATACTAACCCTTACCCGAACCCTAACTCAAACCTTCACCCTAACCCTAGTGCCAAATTTAAGCCTGATCCTAACATTAACCCTAACCCTAAGCCTTACCCTAACCATAGGTTCTTATGAGTTGTGCCGGCGTCTAACCCTAACCCTTACCCTAACCGTAACCCAAACCTTAACCCTAATCCTAAACTTAAGCCTAATCATAACCCTTAGCCTAACCCTAACCCAAACCCCAATTCTAAATTTAAGCCTAACCCTAACCCTTACATTAACCCTAACCCTAATCCTAAACTTAAGCCTAACCCTAACCCTTACCCTAACCGTAACCCAAACCTTAACCCTAATCCTAAACTTAAGCCTAATCATAACCCTTAGCCTAACCCTAACCCAAACCCTAATTCTAAATTTAACCCTAACCCTTACATTAACCCTAACCCTAACCCTAAACTTAAGCCTAACCCGAACCCTAACCCTAACATTGACCTAACCCTAACCCAAGCCTAACGTAGGCACCATCTGGTATAATAATTGTACTTAACCTTTACCCTAACCACGAGCCTAACCCGAAACCTAGTCCTAACCTTAACCCTACCCTACACCCAATCCTAACCCTATCCCTAACCCTAAGCCAAACCCTAACCCTTAACCTAACCCTAATCCTAAACCGAAGCATTACCCTAACCCTAGGTTCGTCTAATCCTAACCATGACCCGAATCCGAACAAGAACCCGAACCATAACCTTAACTATAACCCTAAGCCTAATCCCAACCTTAACCCTAACCCTAACCTATACCCAAACCGAACCCTAACCTTAACCCTAACATGCGCGTTTTTTTTGGGGGGGGCTTTGGGGCGCCAGCCCCGGGGTAAAAAGCAGGGGCGGCCAAAATGAAGGGGCGGCGGAAGAAGAAGGGCGGTTTTTTTTTGCTCTTCACTTTTTCAAACGACCGAGAAAAAAATTGGGTCTACCTTTTCGGGCTGTTGAGGAAGGGGCGGCAAAATTGAATTTTCTTCAGCCCCCGGGGTTGGGGCGGCCACGGTACGCCACTGCCTAATAATAATAATAATATTTATCTTTTTCCTGCATTTTTGTGGTAACTTTTATTCTATAGGGTAAGGGCGTTATTTATATACATTTTAAATAATTTAAATTAGCAAACTAATATGAGTTAGTCCTTACATTTCATGATAAAAAGTTTTTTGAAAATTCTCTTGCCATTTGCTAGTCTTTTTTCTGATGTTCGAATGCCATTATATTATACCAGTGTTTACTTCTTCTAAAGATGCAAACAAGATTTGTTTGGGTTAAGGTTAGGGTTATATATGATAGGGTTAGGGTTAAGGTTAAGTTTATGATTAGGGTTAACCTGTTCTCAAAACTTGACCTTAATACTGATTGTCTTATAATAGGTGTTATAGGCACAATTATACCTGATGGTGCTTACGCTAGGCTTGGGTTATTAGGCTTAGGGTTAGGGTTAGGTTAATGTTAGGGTTAGAGTAAGGGTAAGTGTTAGGCTCAAGTTTAGGATTGGGTTAGGGTATGAGTAAGGGTTGCGGTTAGGCTTAGGGTTATGGTTATTGTTAGGATTAGGCTTCAGTTCAGGATTAAGGTTAAGGTTAAGGTTTAGGTTAAGGGTAGGCCATGGGTAAGGGTTAGCCTTAAGGTTAGTGTTAGGGTTAGGGTTAGGCTTAGGGTTATGGTCAGGTTTAAGTTTAGCATTAGGGTTAGGGTTAAGGTTTGGGTTACGGTTAGCGTAAGGGTTAGGCGCCAGAACAACTCCTAAGAACCTATGGTTAGGTAGGGTAAGGCTTGGGGTTAGGGTAAATGTTAGGGTTAGGCTTAAGGTTGGTCTGAACCCTGGAATTATGGAAACTTTCGGGCCTCATAACTTTTAAATTGTTGGTCTAAAGTATATAAAAGTAAACATATTTAGAATGACAAAGACTTGATAAGTTCATCTGTGAGGTCAAATTTAGGCACTTTTGGCCCAAAATCCCAAAAATAATGGTTTAAATAAAAATAAAAAATTTTAAAAACTGGATCAAAATATCTAGGATACGTTTTTTCATTTTTTTTAATTTTGACCAATTTCACCAAAAATATTTGAAATTTGGGCCAAAATCGGGCTTTCTTATGATTTTTTTGAAAAATCAGCATTTTTTGACCATTTTTGGCGCAAATTTCTCAAAGTTGGTCGAAATTAAAAAAAATGAAAAAACGTGTCCTAGATATTTTGATCTACTTTTTAAAAATTAATAAAAAACAAAATTTGCCCAAGAATTTTTTTGTTACAATGCACGAAAAAGAAGTGGGCCAAAAACCGTTATTTTTGGGATTTTGGGCCAAAAGTGCCATTTTGGTCCAAATTTAATAATTCCATAATTCCAGGGTTGAGACCAACCTTAAGTTTAGGATTAGAGTTAGGGTGAAGGTTTGGGCTCGGGTAACGGTAAGGGTTAGTGTTCGACGCCGAAACAACTCCAAAGAATTGAAGGATTAGGTTACGGTTAATGTTAGGGAATGGGTTCTGGTCAGGATTAGGGTTAGACGACGGAAGAACTCCTACGAACCTACGGTTAGGGCAATGCTTCGGTTTAGGATTAGAGTTAGGTTTAGGTTTAGGGTTAGGCGTAGGTTTAGGGTTAGGGTTAATGTTAGGACTAGGGTTCGGGTTAGGGTTATGGTTAGGGTAAGGGTTTGGGTTTGACGCCGGAAAAACTTCTAAGAACCTTAAACTGATTGCCTTATAATAGGTGCTATAGGCACAATTATACACGATGGTGCCACCGTTAGGCTTGGGCTAGGGTTAGGTTTAGGGTTAGGTTAGGGTTCAGGTTCGGGTAAGGATTAGGCTTAGGTTTAGGATTAGGGTTAGGGTTAGGGTATGCGTTAGGATTAAGGTGAGGGTAAAAGGTTAGGTTTAGGTTAAGGGTTAGGGATAGGGTATGGGTAGGGGTTAGGGTTAGCCTTAAGGTTAGGGTTCGGGTTAGTGTTATGCTTAGGGTTATGGTCAGGCTTAAGTTTAGGATTAGGGTTAGGGTTAAGGTTTGGGTTACGGTTAGGGTAAGGGTTAGGGTTAGACGCCGGAACAACTCCTAAGAACCTATGGTGAGGGTAAGGGTTAGGGTTAGGGTTAATGTTAGGGTTAGGTTTAAGTTTAGGATTAAGGTTAGGGTGAAGGTTTGGGTTAGGGTTCGGGTAAGGGGTAGTGTTAGACGCCGGAACAACTCCTAAGAACCTAGGGTTAGGGTAAGGATTAGGGTTACGGTTAAGGTTAAGGTTAGGGATCGGGTTCTGGTTAGGGTTAGGGTTAGACGACAGAACAACTCCTAAGAACCAAGGGTTATGGTAATGCTTCGGTTTAGGATTAGGGTTAGGCTTAGGGTTAGGCGTAGGCTTAGGATTAGACTTGGGGTTAGGCCTAGGTTAGGGTTAATGTTAAGGTTAGGGTTCGGGTTCGAGTCAAGGTTAGGGTAAGGTTTGACACCAGTAGAACTCCTAAGAACCTTAACTGATTGCCTTATAATAGATGCAATAGGCATAATTATACCCGATGGTATCTACGTTAGGCTTCGGTTAGGGTTAGGATTAGGGTTAGGTTAGGGTTCGGGTAAGGGTTAGGCTTAGGATTGGGTTAGGGTATGTGTTAGGGTTATGGTTATTGTTAGGGTTAGGCGTTAGGTTTAGGTTAATGGTTGGGATTAAGGGATTGGGCAATCTTGTTTCAAATATCTCCGAAATGCGAGAAATTTGCCATGTTTGCTGTGAATTTTTGCCTAGCAATATTGATCATAGGTTCAAAATTGATGGTGCATATCAATGACCAAACTCTCTAGTTTTATATTTGAGCCTGATCACTTGTGTAAGGTCTTAGGAAATTATGTAAATAGGCGTGTATATTTGATGCTACATTATTGCTCACGCACTTTCTAGTGGCAACGAAGATTTCATGAATTTGCTTTGCGTCGATTTCGCCAGAAGTTCGTCTTAATATGTTGGACACTATATAAATAATTACGGTACTTACTTTCAACTTGAGGGTAAGGCATGTGCCTTAATTGGTATAGTTTGTGCACACAATTCATCGTGATTTTGCAAGCTTGGAAACGCCTATTTCTTATTGCTATTTTGTCCATCAAAATTAAAAAAATGTCCCACTTTTTAAACGAAAAAGACTTCTACACTCATTCCGTTAGCGAAGAAACCCAAATTTGTTTGTATTTAGTACATGCATCCTATTCAAACGTCCACTTTAGTGCTGAGTTTTGCTTTTATATGTCATATCTACAGAATTGATGTTATGGAATTTTTTAGCATAAATTCATTGATTTTAATATATTTTACTCACCGCCTTGCCTCGAAATTTCACACATAAGAAGGCCAAACACAAGCGTTGCACTGTGGTTATTATTTTTCTTCCGATTATTCTCTTGCGTTAGTATAAATCCACATTTTCCTGGTAATAGTCCATTGCAATACTTCATAACTGAAAACATGTGTCACTCTGAGTAACTCTGGATTCAGTGTCGATATATTTATCATCATTTCAAGGGGTCTCAATGTAGGTTGTCAATGTACGCTTAATGTATAAAACCGAACTTTAGGGTTAGGGTAAGAGTTAGGGTTAGACGCCGGAACAACTCCTAAGAACCTATGGTTAGGGTAAAGCTTAGGGTTATGGTTATTGTTAGGGTTAGGGTTAGGCTCAAGTTTAGGATTAAGGTTAGGGTGAAAGTTTGGGTTAGGGTTCCGGTAAGGGTTAGTGTTAGACGCCTGAACAACTCCTAAGAACGTAGGGTTAAGGTAAGGATTAGTGTTACGGTTAAGGTTAGGGAATGAGTTCTGGTCTGGGTTAGGGTTAGACGACGGAAGAACTCATAAGATCCTAGGGTTAGGGTAATGCTTCAGTTTAGGATTAGGGTTAGGTTTAGGATTAGGGTTAGGCGTAGGCTTAGAGTTAGGGTTAGGTTTAGGTTAGGGTTAATGTTAGGGCTGGGGTTCGGGTTAGGGTCATTGTTAGGGTAAGGGTTTGGGTTTGACGCCAGAAGACCTCCTAATAACCTTAACTGATTGCCTTATAATAGGTGCTATAGGTACAATTATACCCGATGGTGCTTGGGTTAGGGTTAGGATTAGGGTTAGGTTCGGGTAAGGCTTACAGGGTGTATCAAAATGATTGGTACCGAAGACTTCTCATTTTTGCCGAATTTTTTTACTATTTTTTGTGCCAGTTTGGGGTTAATTGTTTACATATTTGTAATTACAGTAGTTTTATCTTCCCTAAGAATTTTAGATCATAAAGATAGCACATTCTATTCAGAAGTTACATGATTCTAAAGGAAAGTAGGTGTTTTTACACTTTTCATCGTAACGCTGGATCAGTAGCGCACCATTTTCAAAGCTCTATTTTACTGCAAATACCTTGTGAGGATGATATGTTGAAAATCATGGAAATGTTTAATATTTTCCTTGCCTATTTCTTCATTCATAATATATATTAATGTAATAATCAATATTTATTGCTTTTGAGTAATATTATTGACTTTAATTTAGGTGGGGTGAAAGAAGTTTGTGTATCAACACCATCCAATTTAAATTGTATTTTGGAGATTACTAAGTAGATGGTGTAGCAGAATGGCTATAGACTGTAGACAGTGTAGGTTAGTTTAGACCTGGTAAAAGTTATTGGAATGGCTCCACAGTATTCCACACTTCAGTGTGCATGCATAGTTAAGATCACTGGTCGACACGAAGCTATTAAGTGCAGAGAAGATTTAGGAGACAGTTTCTAAGAGCAAGACGTATCCTATGCAAACATGCTATAACTTGCAATGCTTCAACATTTGATATGGGCAGTTACAGAATGGACCCATCCCAGTTGTTAAGTTCTTTGAAGATAGGGCTTCACCTCACACTGCCAGAGTCGTAAGGCAGGGACTTCAGGAACTATCTTTCTAAAAGCATGTGTAAAGCAATTTTATGTTATGTATACTGAGGTGAGATATTGAAGAGTATGTATGCAATAAATGGTTCAAACATGTGAAGTCAAACCATGATTACGTCGATCTTCGTTTAAATGACAATAGCTCCCAGATGCATCAACCTATCAACTTCAGATTAATAGATCAATAAGTTAACATATGCCCCTTTTTATTTATAGTACAAAAACTATATTAATTAGCAATTTTATATTTTTGATATATTTTTGAAAATGTCACATAGCCCGGTACCAATCATTTTGATACACCCTGTAGGCTAAGGCTTAGGGTTAGGGTATGCGTTAGGGTTGTGGTTATTGTTAGGGTTTGGCTTAAGTTTGGGGATTAGGATTAGGGTAAGGGTTAAGGTTAAGGTTAGGTTTCGGATCAGGGTTGGGGTTAGGCTTAGTGTTATGGTTCAGCTTAGGGTTAGGCGTAGGGTTATGGTTATTATTAGGGTTAGGCTTAAGTTTAGGGTTAGTGTTAAGGGTTAGGTTTAGGGTTACGTATTAGGGATGGGTTTAGGATAAGGGATAGGGCTAGGGTATGGGTAAGGGTTAGGGTTGGGCTTAAGGTTAGGGTTAGGCTTAGGGTTAGACTTAAGTTTAGGATTAGAGTTAGGGTTAGGGTTAGACCCCGGAACAACTCCTAAGAACCTAGGGTTAGGGTAAGGCTTAGGGTTAGGGTTAATGTTAGGGTTAGGCTTAGGGTTATCGGTTATGGGGGTCTCCCCATCAGTCCGAAACACCGTCAGTCCGAACCACCGTCAGTCCGAATGGAATAACTATAGAATACTCCGCTCAGGGTGCCTAACCCTAACCCTAACCTAACCTAAGCCTAATCTCAACCCTAACCCTAACCCTGTGTGTTGGGAGGTGAGATAGGTATTCTATAGCTATGCCGTCCGAATATGGGGGTTAGGTTTAGGGTTAGTGTTAGGGTTAGTAATCCTAAAAATAAGTACTGACGGTTGTTCGGATCGACGGTGTTTCGGACTGACGGGTGTACCCTGGTTATGGTTAGGGTTAGGCTTAAGTTTAGGGTTAGGGTTCGGGTCCGAGTTAAGGTTAGACGCCTAAATAACTCTTAAGAACCCAGGGTTAGGGCAAGGGTTAGGGTTATGTTTCGGTTTAGAATTAGGGTTAGGGTTAGGCTTCGTGTTAGTTTAGGATTAGGGTTAGGTTTAGGGTTAAGGTTAGGGATAGGCTTAGGCTTAAGTTCAGGATTAGGGTTAGGTTTAAGGTTAGGGGTTAGGTTCGGGTCATGGTTAGGGTTAGGCACCGGAACAACTCCTAAGAACCAACGGTTAGGGTACTGCTTAGGGTTATTGTTAGGGTTCGGTTTAGGATTAGGGTTAGGGTTAGTTTAGGTTTAGGGTTAGTTTAGGCGTAGGGTTAGGTTTACGGTTAGTGTTAGGAGCAGGGTTAAGGTTCGTGTTAGGGTTAGGGTTCGGGTTTGGGTCATGGTTAGAGTTAAGGTTTGACGCCGGACTAAGAACATTAACCTGTTCTCAAAACCTGAACTTAATACTGATTGCTAGTGCATTATACAAGGTGCTATAGGCACAATTATACCAGATGATCCTGAGAACTAAGACGCCGGAATAACTCCTGAAAGCTTATCCTTAATACGGATTGCTAGTGCCTTATACTAGGTGCTATAGGATTAAGACGTCGGAACAACTCCTAAGAACCAGTTCTTAAAACTCTGCTAGTTCTTTATGCTAGGTGCTATAGGCACAATTAGACCCGGCGGTCTCCAGAATTAAGACGCTGGAACAACTCCTAGGAACCTGTTCTCAAAACTTGCCCTCAATACTGATTAGGCTACTAGTGTCTTATACTAGATGCTATAGGCACAATTTGACTCGATGGTCCCGAAGATTAAGACACCTGAATAACTCTTAAGAACCTGTTCTCAAAATTTACCCGTCATACTGATAGCCAATGCCTTATTAAAGATGCTATATATATGCTAAATTAGAATTAGACCCGATGCTCCCGAAAATTAAGACGCCGGAACAACTCTTAAGAACCAGTTCTCAAAATTTACCCTTAATACTGATTGCTAGTGCCTTATACTAGGTTCTAGTATTAAGGGCAAGTCAGTTTTGAGAACAGGGTCTTAGGAGTTGTTCCGCCGTCTTAATCCTCGGGAGCAGTTGTTCCGGCGTCTAGCCCTAACCATGACCCGAACCCGAACCCCAACACTAACCTTAACCCTAAACCCTAAGCCTAAGCCGAAGCCTAATCTTAACCCTGGTCCTAAGCCGAACCCTAATCCGAACCCAAATCCTAACCCTAACCTTAACGTTAATCCTAACCTAAGCCTAATCCTAACCCCTAACCTCGGGGTCTATCGTCTTAATCCTCGCGGGAGCAGATGTTCCGGCGGCTAACCCTAACCCTGACCTGAACCTGAACCCTAATCCTAACCCTAATCCTAACGCTAATGCTAACCATGACCCTAAACCGAACCATAATCCTAACCCAAATCCTAACTATAACCCTAACTTTAACCCTGAACCTAATCCTAACCCTAATCCTAATCCTAACCCTAACATGGGGACCATCGGATCTAATTTGTGCCTATATCATCTAGTATAAGGCACTAGCAATCAGTATTAGTGGCAAGTTTTGGGAACAGCTTCTATGTTCAGCGTTTTAATCATCGGTAGCATCGGGTTTAATGTTCATGTTTTTTTAGATTCGGACTGATGACGTGCTTTTCAGATTCGGACTAACGACGTGTTTTTCAGATCGGACTGATGACGTGTTTTTCAGATTCGGACTGACGACGTGTTTTTCAGATTCATGATGCAGTCATGTCTACAGTAGTCAGACCTTTGCAGGACTTAAACCCCATTAAAAGCTATTAAACCAAGATAACACTAATTGAAAACAGCTCAACTATGTTAAATCAGATCTTCCCTGGTTAAATCCACACCACACTACACATGTTTCTGTTTTACCTGTGCAATGAGCAATAAGCAGGTATTATAGTTTCAGTTGGGTGAACAATTATAAAGCAAACTCAAGGTAACAATACTGAGTGGGCCTTTGTTTACGAAATGAGACAATAGTCTGCATATTGTAAACCAGCATTCTTGAAAATGAAAAACATAATGGTTGCAGACTTAACATGGTTTAGAAATAATTTCTTCATATTTTTTGGTGTTATCTGTCGTTTACATATCCTTCCTAAAACACCTAAGTGCGAATACTTCCAAACACCTAAATTAGTTAAAAATTTAGGACATGTTACAAAACTATATTTTCTAGAATTTCAGAGAGAACTTTAAATATTGGCCGGTTATTTTCACACAGTGACGTTAACTAGGCAATGCCCTATTACCTATAACATACACTAAAACACCAAAGTGCGAATATTTCCAAACACCTAAATTGGCTAAAAATTTAGGACATGTTACAAAACTGTATTTTCTAGAATTTCAGAGAGTACTTTAAATATTGGCCGGTTATTTTTCACACAGTGACGTTAACTAGGCAATTCATATACCGATAACATGCACTGTTTGTAGAGGTCACGCGTCAATGGTGAGAGTACTGTGTATTATGTATAGGAAAAAGGACAGTAACTGCAATATGACGAACATGAAAAACTGGTTGTGGTGAGTGGTAGGCCTATATAATATGAAAACCATTTTTTTCCTTACTCCATGCTTGCACACAATTGTATGAACTTCACTTCGCTGCGAAAATGCTGCCTACCAAACCTAATACCCTTGAACATAGGCGCCATGGCTACAGAGCTATGTGCTCTGTAGCCAGGCGCACCTGTACGCCCTAAATAACCCCAAACCAAGTCATGTATAGTCACGACAGGCCCAAAAACCATTGCACATCTGGATTTGGGTTTTAGCGTTTCATATTTGGAAGAACTATAAATAATAAATTAATCGAGGGTTGACAAACAGAAGGCCTTAACTCAAAAAGTGCCTTTTTGAGAAAAATGAGTAAAATAATATTTTGCATTGAGATGTGTGACCAAGTATTATTGTGCTATAGATGCAATTGGAAGTTGAATTGAGTTAAGGCTTATGATTTTAATAATCTGTGGGTATTACAGATTATTTTGGTACCAAAATCTCAAAATGACCAAAAGTGAGTTAAGGCCTTCTGTTTGTCAACCCTCGTAATGCTTAATTGCAATATTTCGAAACCCCAAACCCAAACTGGGTGCTATGGTGTACGAGATTGGGCTACGGGTATGCATTTTACCAAGTTGGCAATAGGTATTTCTTTCATGGCTTTCTTTATTATACTCAAAATGGGTTTTATTATAAGAACGTTATCTTGTGCACATAGGCTCCTTTCCATCGTGACTGAGTCTCATGCAGACTGGGTTGCAAGGGACTACCAAGACAAAGTATTAACAAGGTCTGGATTTGGCACCCTATCAGCTATACCGATAACTTGACTTATAGGGAACCTGAGCATAACACTTATTTTGTAAATATATAATAATCTGTGATTATTTATGGATGGAAACTTAGGAAAACGCTATCAATGAAATAATTAATATATTAAACAAATAAATCCAAGTAAGGTAAATCATCCACAGTAAAGTGCTCAACCAAGAAGGGAGCTGGAATACATTTAAAATAGACTTGGTGATTTATTAAAGTATGAAACAGTATTGTAAATAATGCTTTAATAAATAACCAAATCTATTTTAAATGTAATATATTAAACATACATTTTGTTTTGTCAACGATGAAAATCCGTTCACAGATAAAGTTTTTAGGACTTATAATATTTGACATTTTGCGCAATTGCTCTATGAAAAAGGATATAAAATTGTACCCCTGCTGACGATGATTCCTACTGATAAGCTGTCAACAAGTGTGAGTGGAAGTGTGACAACTAATTCAACAATAATCATCCTGCCTTGAGGCAATGAGCAATTAACTGACCAGACTAAAATATACGTCTCGTCCAATATCTATATCGCTATATTCATAGCAAGATATCTGTACTCCTCCATATGGTAGGTTATTCCAAACTTCCAAACAGGACCTTCATCCACACTGCAGTGTGGATGAAGGTCCTGCCAGTAGAAACTGGCATGGCAAAGAGCATGGCAAGGTATGAACAAGCTGCAAATGGGTAGCTCTTCTGACTTCAAATGGCATTGGTAGCAGTGCTTTCAGATCTGGTGGGCACAAGCTGGTGTGCATTTTGTAGAGGACTTTGCTTGACGTCTTTGATGGAGAGATGAGATGTTCATGTTCAGCTCTGTACTTGCTTCCTCTTCGCTCACGCCTGTGATTCGAAGGGCCTTCCTCTGGATAGAGTCTAGTAATCCTAGCGTGGTGGCGCTGGCACTCATCTAAGACAGTGAGGCGTATTCCATCACATTGCGAACTTAGGCCTTATAAACGGTTGCTCTGTCTTAGCACAGGCTCTGTGCTGTACTCTGATACCTATGATGATCCAAAATATTCGCTACGCTCGCTTCTTGCTTCGCTCGCTCGCGGTTTGTGAACGGGGCTAGTTCTAGCTCTGCCTCTGACATCAAGTTTATTTGCAACTCTCCTCAGAGCGCCCAGCTTCTGTCCTGCTCTGGATGACACGTTAAAATGTACTTTGTCCGGGTCAGCTTGCTGTTGACTGTGTCTCCCAGGATCTCCAGCTCCTCCTTCTCAACCAGTTTGGTGGTACCAAACAGAAGATCTAGCTTGGTTGGATTCCTCTTTCTTGATATTGTCATCGCCTTACATTTCAATGGCTCGAAGGTCACCTTTCCATGCATCTGTCTACCTAGGTCCTCATTTTCTCCAGGTCTCTGTTCAGGCTAACAGTTAAACGACCACAGGTTTGTCTCTAGATGTATTCTCACAAAACAAGGTGGAATCATCTGCGTAGAGGTAGAGTTGGGTTTCACACTCATCACCGAGGTCATCAATGGCCGTGGGCCCAATATTGATCCCTGGGAAACTGATGCATTGATGGAGGAAGTACTTGATGATTGGCCAGATAAGACAACTTTGATGGAACGATGTGTCAGGTAGCTCCTAATCCAGGTGAGCAGCTTCTTACCGGATACTCCTTTTGCCATGAGTTTCGAGCAAAGCCCATTATGCCAGACCTTGTCAAATGCTCCTTTGATATCAATGGCAATCAGACGCATGTTATTGCCTCTGTCCAGGGAGTTGGACCACTCTTGGGTCAGAATGGTAAGGATGTTAGCTGTGCTGTGGTGTGGCCTAAATCCATACTGTCTGTTTGTTTCCAAGGAGGTACTTCTGAAGTTGGTTCTGTTCAGCAGCCTCCATGACCTTGTGCTGCGCTGGTGATGCAGAGCAGAGAGATGGGCGGTACATAGATGGATTAGACTTCGAATCGCTGATAAAAGTGGTGATGTGGTGATGTGGTGATGTTGCTGCAAGCTTCTTCTGGATTATCAGATTGGAGTGCAAGAAAACCTCTCATTCCCCAGTAGCCTGCCTTATGTACTGGCACACTTTGCGCTTGTAGGGTTTATCTCTGTACAGTGGCACGTTCGGTTTAAATGAACAGGGTCGTGGGCTGAAGTATACCTAGTCTTGCATGCACTGTACAGGTGACATCTAGATCAGTGATGACCAAAGTCAAAAATCTGGTCTTCTCAGATATGTTCTTTGACAAATTGCGTTAGACTAGAGCATTATACATTTCAAGTGTGCGGCGTTTAGCAGCATCTGTTGTACTGCTGCCAAGCCATTCCTTGTGGTGGACATTGAAGTCGCCAAGAAGAACTACTGATTGCACATTGAATTCAGAAAGTTTCGACAAGCCTGGAATTCAGATATCTGATGATATCACTGTTAGCACTATAATTGGTCTATAGACAGCAGCAAAGAGTATTTTCTGTGACTTCATCGTTACTGAAAACCACATCAGCTCCAAAATCTACTTGTACATGGGTCAAAGTTGCTCCATTTTCGTAAAATTGTTGCAACTTTGTTCGCTAGAAGTTTCAAAAAAAAAGAATACTACGGCTTGCACTATCTGCGATGTTTGGTTAGTATGTTATACAGCAAAAAATCAAAAGGTCTGTAGGATTCAATATGAATCAACGTGTTCAATGGCCTTTATATTTATTTCTGGTAGTTTTCATTTCTGGTAGACAACAGTGTGTCAGATATAACCAAACTTTATCTGACTACAAAAATTTAAATGGGGGGTTGCCACAAGGCACAAAAATGGGCCCTTTGGGTTTCCAAATCATTATCAATGATGCAGCATCAGATGCTGATGCTAGTGTGTGGAAGTATGTAGATGACCTATCTTTGGCATCAAATGTATCCTATCCTACCAAGAGTAAAAAAAAAAAAGATCTGAACAGTTTTGTTGATTGGTCAAAAAATAATAATTTGACACTAAATCCATCCAAGTGTCAAGGGCTTCAGGTTTGTTTCATGAATGACCCACCTGCTCCCACTGTGTCTATTGACGATGTGCCTCTTCAGTTTGTTAAATTTGCTAAAATTCTGGGCATTTGGATACAGGATGATTTGAAGTGGGACAAACAAATTAATGAAATGCTAAAAAAAACCAATAGCCGCATGTATATGCTCCGTACTCTTAAAAGATTTGGTTTTACATCTGATGAACTTGCAGTTATTTACAAAGGCTATGTACGGCCATTGTTAGAATATGGTGATGTTGTATGGGATTCGTCTTTGACATGTGAACAGGTTAATTCTCTTGAAAGAGTGCAAAAAAGGGCTTGCAAAATAATACTTGGCAAGAAATACAACTCATATACTGATGCAATTGAAGAATGTGGAATTCAGACTCTTTCTGACCGTAGGAAAAATCACAGTGTTAAATTTGCTCAGTCTCTGCCAAAATGTGATCGTACGACAAATCTCATTCCCCCTACAAGGCGTTCTATGCATGGCAGAGAATTGCGCAATTCAAATTCCATCACTCGTTTACCTTGTAGAACTGAGCGGTTCAGAAAGAGTCCAATTCCACACTTCATCAACTTACTTAATGCTTAAAATTGATGTTTTGTTTCACCCATTGATGCAGTTTAACAATTTGATGCAATTTAATTTAATTATTTTGATGTGACAATTTTATGGTATGGGTATGACAGTGAATATGAGTGTATTGAGTGACTTGGTGTGTATGTATGCATATTATTTAGGGTGACTGTGTTTGAAAGTTCATGTAAGAGGTGCGCTCAAGAGTGAGTGGGGGTGTGTTTGTGAGGATAAGTGTGGATATAAGATTAGTTAAGGGGTTTGCTTTCATAATTATGTGCAATATAATTTTTGTGTTTCTTTTATGCTTTTTTGATGCTTATTTGATTTGGTGTGTGGCGAGTATTATTTGTGGTCACTGTGTTTGGGAGTAAGAGGTGTGCTTAGGGGTGGGTGTGTGTGAGTGTGGTGTGATGGGGTGAGTGTGGAGATAAGCTTTTATAATTATGTGCAATATAATTCTGAATATTATATGTTTTTCTTATGTTTATTTCTTGTAATATGTATTTTAATAACTTTTATGTATAATAATAGTAAATAATTTTTTGATGTTTTAATATATTGTAAAAAGTGACGCAATTTGGCTATTTGCCACGATGTTATTTTCAATAAATATGAAATGAAATGAAATGAAATGAAAATTTATCACATCGTAGATAGTGAAAGTATTCTTTTCCCGAATCCCTTGAACTTGAGACAATTCGCCTCCATTTTTACGAAAATTGGAACAACTTTAATTTTTAACCCCTGTACTTGTCTCCATTTTATGAAATTCGTAGAAATTTTAATATTCAACCTTTGTACAACTTGCAATGCAAATTGACCGTGGAGCTGTTGAGAATAATAACTTAGTAACTGTATGTCATACGTCGCGTTCGTAAATGTTACATTTTTGTGATCCTTAGAACCAGACAAATAACATATGTTTTTCTTAGTGAATTTGGAACATATTTAAATTTGTCCCCTGTATGATCCCTTTTTGAGGGGGTCTTGGGTGTTAAATACAGTTTGCAGACAAAAAATCGAATTAAGCATACCTGAGTTAACAAAAATAAGTTGGTTGTGGCTATTACACAGACCTGTCGATGATACAATAATCATTATACTAGAATAGTCGATTCAGAATGCTCATTGGAACGTTTGAGCAAGGTCAAATGAATAGATAATTATTAGACACAACCTGCACTAAAAGCTATAGGCGTAGCCGTATTCTGATATTGATGTGGAAAATAATGGTACAAAATGGAAAAATAAAACCCCAGGATATACTCTATCTGTCATGGATCATCCACGGGTATTGTTTTTGTTAATTCTTCTTACACGCTATTGGATACAAATTACGGGACAAGGTGAGTAAAATTTAAAAAAAGTTGTTTGATTTATTTGAAATAAGTCAGGACATGAGCGGTTAATATACATACGTGAAAGCTGATGGTGTGTATGTTGAGGTTGGGGTGGAATATCAATAATCATCCGAAAATTAATTCGGTACCCGTGGCTGCAAACTACAAAATTGTTCGAACACTTTAAGGGCCTCCCCCTGTTTTTTTCTTTGAAAAAATCAGCGCGGCATATTTCAGCCCTTAATAAATAATGTACGCAGGTACGCACTTCGCTTGTTTTAATACGCAATAATGCTCATCTTCAGATCTTTTTTCCCAACATGCCCATGGTGGAAGGGGTGGGGGTGTTGGGGGGGGGGGTATGCGGAAAGCAGCGGAAGATATACATTGAGACAACATTTATAATTCTTAGTTTCCAGTGACTGACATTGCTTCTGAGATTGTAGCCTATGCCTACCATAATCAGGGAGGTGCCACTCCACAGAATGGGAAAGAAATATTGTGAAAGATATTATGGCTGATTCGATTCTTCTGGTTGGCAACTCAGCATACTATTGCAAACTTTTTGTCCAACTCTGTAGGCCCTATATTTCACTCTTGCATGTCACATAGAAGTAAGCGCTTACTTCCACGCATTTGCCCTTGCATGCATGTCTTCCTCCTGGGGTCTTCCTTTTTTTTCAATCTACTCAACCAACAGCTAGCTGTATGTTCATATAGCAATAGTGCGTTGCATGTCCAGTTTCTGCCTAAAGCTCAACCACTAACCCGAACCACTAGCTCGCATACCTCAGGCCTCAGCGCGGCCAGAGAAACCGACCGGCCGGGCCGACCGGTCGGGGATCTAGGTAGGGAAAAGAAAACCTGAACAAACTGGGAATCCTCGCCCGGGTCTTCGAGGAGGGTTATAGAGGTTGGTGATCCACCACGGTGATCCAATTACATCTCATCTGACCCTGTTCACATTAGAAAATGTTCTTCTTTCGACGAACCTCGAACGAAGATTTAAAATAGTTTTTCCTAATGTGTACGCACTTTTCTTCCTTCGACGAAGATTAGAATTGCTTCGTTCAACGAAGCTAAAAAGGTTTTTTCGACGAAGGAATAGGCTACTTCGTTCGACGAAGCTAATTTTGTAATGTGTAATTTGTGAACGATCGCTTCGTTCGACGAATGAAAGTGACTGTGACATATGACCCTCGCCGGCTTTAGCCGGGCGTAATTAATAGTTTCGTTCGAGCTTCGTTAATATTCATCAAATGTGTAAAGTGCAATCCCAGCAAACACAAAACGTTTTCGACATCATTCGCAAAAGGTTATAAAAGGTTGTCAGAAAACGTTTAAATGTCGGGTTATATAAAGGGTATATTAAGAGTATAAAACGTTTTCATTACCTTAAAAAACATTTTTTGATAATCTACTGCTCAGCAAACAAAAATATTTGACAGAAAACGTTTAAATGTCGGGTTATATAAAGGGTATAAAAACGTTTTAATAACATTCCAAAAACATTCTTGAAAACTTGATACAAAACTAAAGAGAATGTTATTTTGGGGTTGAAAAAATATTTTGCGAAAAATGTTTGCCCAAAATATTTTCAATAACGTTTTAAAAACGATTTCATGACCTTTATATAACCCGACATTTAAATGTTATTAAAAGGTTTTGAAAAAACATTTTAAGAACATTTCTGTGTTTGCTGGGTTCAAATATTTTAACATAATGTTATTTAAGTATTGACACAATATTTGGCAAAAATGTTTGCAAAAATAGTTTACAATAACATTTTTTGAAAACATTTCGAAAATATTGTTGTAGTGTATTTTCATACAAAACGTTTTAAAACGTTATCATGACCTTTATATAACCCGACATTTTAATGTTATTAAAACGTTTTTACCTAAACCAAAAGCCAAAATATAACTTATTTAAAACCTTTTAAAAACGTTTTTGTGTTTGCTGGGATGTCTTCGTTCAGCGTAATGTTTACGCATGCTTATTAAATTAGTTAATCAAGATTAACTTATCTTCGTCCAATGAAGAAATTTTCTAATGTGAACAGGGTCGTAACAAAACGGAGGAAAATGTGAGTTGTATTTTTTAAAGATTATTTTTCTTTCTAAACAAGTTTAGGTCATAGTGTACGCGATTTGGCTCATTGAACAAGTTGAAGGAGCTACTAAGCTCATTCTGTCATTGATTCATTATTATGTTGACCTTGGAAATATGACTGTGTAACATAGAATGAAAGGATAGAGAGTTCCCGTGTTTTCAAGCGGAACGGACTACAATAGTGTTTATAACGTGATTCGCACCGCCGTATTCCTCATTCCTTTGATTTGGTCAATGACCCTATTGGTGCTACATTCTACAAAATAACATTTGCTAATTATTGCGCGAGTGTTGGTATTCTGAAAATTGTAAACGGAGTTTAGGTTTCCCTCCAAGATGGCGGGTAACCCAAAACACGGGAACTTTTGAGTTGAAGCCTCCGGGCCCAGCCGGCCGTGTTACTATGATCTACCAAAAAAACGTTGACAACGTAAAGAAATCAGCAAGTTTAAAAAAACCCACCTCGGCTCACTTTTTGAAACTTGGTCCCATTTGTAAAAGGTGCTGATTTAAACATATTTATATAAATTTTAAACATATCCAGAAGTGTTATGTATCTTTAATGTGCAGATGCGATATTAATTTGTAAGCTTTCTGGAACGACCTGAAAGGTTATTATCTTGTTCTTGCATGGTAAGCCAATATCCTATTATTTATAATAATGATTGAATTAAACGAATAACAAGTAGGCTTGTAATCTTGTTGGAAACGCTGTATTCAGTTGAAATAAAATAAAAACACTGATTTGCTGTTGGTGTTCAAAATGGGACCAAGTTTCAAAAAGTGAGCCGAGGTGGGTTTTTTTAAACTTGCCGATTTCTTTACGTTGTCAACATTTTTTTGGTAGATTTCTTTTCTTTTTATGAATGTAGCCAAGCAGCTCCAAGCTTGGAAAGTCATCAGCTTACGAAGTGCTCTATAAAACGAAAAATAGATGTTTGAAGTTGCTATTCTTGATTCATGACAATAAATAGGCCCTAATTAAACAAAACTTTATCAGTCGTTTATTTTTAAAACTTGCTCGTCACGCGTGACTGTAATGTTAAGAGGCGTATACAATGATCAATATACATTTTAATACTAGTATACTTTAATTAAAATTCAAGGCAACGTAAATATGTAAAGAAAATATAAATATGAACAACACACACCCAATGTTGACAATGCCAGAGAGACACAGAGAGTAAGTCCGATTTAGGCCTACTTCAAGTCGGAACTGGTAAATGCGCATATATTTAAGCCTATACTAAATGCCACGACTAGGCATGATAATCGTGTTTTAATGTTTGTGGTTCTTTGTAGCCCTGCGGGGCAATCTACTTGGCTATCCGAATTTCGCGGTTTGTGGTTCTTTGTAGCCCTTCGGGGCAACCTAGTTGGATATTCCTATTAAGCGGCGGTTGTCGGCGATCTTTCGTGGTTTGTGGTTTTCATCAAGCCCTGCCCTCTATCGGGAGCTAATTTATAGTTTAAGCTTGTTAGTTATCCATATTTCGTGGTTTGTGGTTCTTTGTAGCCCTGTGGGACAATCTAGTTGCATATCCAAATTTCGCGGTTTGTGGTTCTTTTAGATTTGCGGGGCAATATAGTTGGATATCAATATTGAGCGGCAGTTGTTGGCGATCTTTCGCGGTTTGTGGTCTTAATTTGTTGGACATCCATATTTCGCGGTTTGTGGTTCTTTATAATCGATAGGCCTGCGGGCAATCTAGTTGGATATCCAAATTTCGCGGTTTGTGGTTCTTTGTAGCCCTGCGGGGCAATCTAGTTGGATATCCCTATTAAGCGGCGGTTGTCGGCGATCTTTCGCGGTGTGTAATTTTAATTTCCCTTATCAAGCCCTGCCCTCTATCGGGAGCTAATTTATAGTTTAAGCTTGTTGGATATCCATATTTCGTGGTGTGTGATTCTTTGTAGCCCTGCGGGGCAATCTAGTTGGATATCCAAATTCGCGGTTTGTGGTTCTTTATAGCCCTGTGGGGAAATCTAGATGGATTTCAATATTCAGCGGCAGTTGTTGGCGATCTTTCGTGGTTTGTGATTTTAATTTGTGAGAATTTATAATATTTATTCCAAATATAATTTCAGACTGAGCTGTGAACAGAGCAACTGATAAATGTGTTTTAAATGACGAAGATGTCATGATAGTCAGGCATGGTCAAAGCATTTGGATGGTGAAAGTAGGCCCTAGGCCTAGGCCTAAAAATCAAACATGTTTGTTTGATGAAAAAAATATAATATCACAATAGCAATGGATGTTCGAAATGGTGTTATTCTTGATTTATGACAATAAAATGATTAATAAAATGTTTAAAAAAAGTGGTGGGAAGTTTCGAACTTGAGCAAAAATTCATAAATGGATTAGAAGTCCATGGCCGTAACCGCTTCGCCACGGGGACGTCCCGACATAATGACGTGTGAAAGTGGAGTATTTATTAATATGAATGTATGCTGTGGTCCGGATGGAATAAAAGAATTGTGAAAAACTTGATTTTTTTGGCGAATGGGATCCAGAATTTGTATGTAGGGTATCTAGGAAAATGCTATGGTATATTTGAAAGTGAATCTCAAAAAGTAGTGTGCCAGTGACAGCCATGTATGGCTGTAGCAGTGACGAAAGATTCTGGATATCAGTATGATTAGCTATATTGCCACTAATTTTGGCTATGAAATACCGCGTGAAATGAAGCAAGAATGTTTGTTTATTATCAAACAATCAGATTGACTCTAAGATTGGTGTAACTTTTTGAATTAATGAGTTATTAAAATATTACACTTTGGACAGTAAATAAGATTTAGCATGGTTTTAGATATATTTTGTACCCAGCGAAAAATATCATAGAACAATAGCGTTTTGTTTCGTGTAAATATAGTCCCGCGGTGCATCTGTTTATTCTTCTTTTTCAGTCGTTTTTTTAAACTTGCTGGTCATGCTACCGCATGACTCTAATAAGGATAATTCACTGAGCACCGTAGAGTTATTGCATTTAGCTCGAGAGCCGCTAAATGCAATAACTCCACGGTCAAGTGCGATTATCTTGACGAATGCACTTCTGCGAAGTAATTATGTGCATCAGATATATTAAAACAATGGGCAATTAATAGCTGCATTGATATTTTAGTTTGAATATTTGAGAAATATCCGGTAATTTTTACCGGCGTGACCTCTGCTGTTACGTAACGCAATGTTGAAAATCAGGTGGCAAAAACGGTTTTTCAGAAAACATTTAAAAAAAATGGAATACACGAGTCGTTTCATTAATATGCAGTTACTGTCCGTTTTTCCTATTCAGTGCACACACAGCGCTCCAATTGATGATTGACCTTTAGCTCACTCACTGTACTGTAGGTATAAGGAATAGACTAGTTAGTGGGCTGGAGGGAAAACCCTTCACCCAGTAATAGCCATAGAGGCTCACATGTGAATTATAATGTTCATCCTTAACATACTACAATTTGAAGTAAAAAATGTCACGGGAAAGCTGTTGTCGAGCTGTTTTTCCGAAGAGAGTCTTCCAAAATTTCATAACAGTCGGACGTGTAATTTTAATGGCAAATTGTGCTCAACAGCTGACTCGAGATAGCTCCAACTTCGAGCGAGCACCATCGTGTGATCGGTTTGATCAATTATCGCCACAGAAGCTGTAAAAATCTTCAATTCTTTCCTCTATGGTCATCTAAAAATGATTAAAATGCGATTTTGGGAAGATTGTTGTCGAGCCCTCCCAAATATGGAGTTCTGACTGCCCGATAGGGAGCTAAAAAAATGGAAAAAACTTGTTCCAAACCGTGTTAAGTCTAAAGCGACATGTTTCTCATTTGCTTGTGTGATACGATCACAATAAATGTGACAAGTTAGACATGAGTTGCACCATTGTAATCCTGTGTATAGTACTTAGAAAATTATAAATAATAGAATTTTGTACCTAAAATACTACCTGCGTTCTGCATTATGTATTTACTTCTCTTTAGGCCTATGCCTATTTATTTATTTGTTTATTTACTGACTAGTTTGGTAGATTAGTAAGTAATTAATAATATGCCATGATTCATCGGTTTATTATTGATTGTTGATAACTTGAAAACTTGATTGATTGATCGATTGATTACTCTTCTGGATGATTACTCTTCTGATTGATACAAAAGCCTTTGATGTGGTGGACCATGACATCCTCCTCAATGAGCTCTATCATGTTGGTGTGAAAGGGAAGTTATGGTTAACCTTTCAAACCATGTACCACAATACAACTTCATCTGTGAAATGGAAAGGCACCCTCTCTTCAGATTTTTCAGTGAAACAAGGTGTGCGACAGGGAGGTGTTACTTCTGCACCAGGATATAAGATCTATACCAACAATCTTCTCGACCAGCTCCAGTCACAAATGATTGGATGTGCCAGTACTACACAGATTCCAGCACCCACATGCGCTGATGATATTGCAATTATTACCAACGACCCTCTTGAAGGCCAAATACTCCTTAAGTATTACAGCAGCTCGCTTCGGTACACCATCACCCTTCTAAAAGTGCTACAGTCAAATACCAAGCCAAGAATAACTTCAACTATAATAGCAACGGAGAATCTATAACAACAGTTCAAAATGCTACACATCTCGGTATTGAAAGAACTAGTACCAACAAGCCAAGCATTGATGGTATGATGAAGATGGGAAGGAGAGTGTCCTATGCTATGATGGGAGCAGGTCTTCATGGAAAAGATGGAATGTCACCTGGTATTGCTTACCACCTCATTACAATTTACGTGCTACCAAGGATGCTATATGGAGCAGAAGTTCTTAACTTTACAGCAACAAATAAAGCTGAGCTTGAGCGATTTTACCGTAAATTACTTCGGCAAATCCAGTTCCTTCCAAACAAGCCACCTCCAGCAAATACCGCCATCTATGCTCTGATCGGGGCAAAGCCTCTTGAAGCTCATTTGGATACTGCAAGACTCACTCTTTTTGGCAATATTGCAAGACAGCCAAGCAGCATCGAACACCAAATTGCCCAAAGACAGTTTGCTATTAAGAACAACCACAGCAAAAGCTGGTTCATCAAGGTGAAAGAGCTCCTGATAAAGTATGGCCTACCATCTCCATATGAATATGAACTACTCATGAGCCCACCCACTAAAGCTGTCTGGAAGAGTCTAACAACAACAGCTGTTAACACCTACTGGCAGACAAATTGGCACGATGATTATTATGAGAAAACCAGCCTAAAGCATCTCAACATCAAAGCATGTAAGATCGGAGCTCCGCATCATATCTGGAGCACCTTGCCACCAGACTGTCGAGAAGTGGAGAAAGCTGCGATTAAGGCAAGACTGATCACTGGCACGTATGTTCTGCAATATAATCACGCCAAGTACAACCAGCATGATAATGACCCTACATGCATTCTCTGTAAGACAGCAATTGAAGACATTACACACTTTCTAGTTAAGTGCCCTGCTCTTGCAGCTCAACGCAATTACCATCGTGGTTCACTTGAAAGGGCCCTCCTTCAGTATTGTGATAAAACAGAGGTTGCAAAACTCATTGCAGATGACGAACTGCTGGTGCAGTTCATTATGAACTGTTCTCATGAGAAAATTCAGAAGATCCTTGCTCTTCCAACAAGTTGGGAATACATCTTCGAACCCATCACACGACAATGGTGCTACAGACTGCATGTAAAGAGATGAGTCTTTTTATGGACTCCTTATTCAATTTGTGACTTTTTATAATTAAAGCCAATGGGACTCTAAGCCAGATCGATATTGACATGCCAATTATGCCACGCCTATTTTGTCACTCAACTTATGACTTTATAGCCAAATAATTTCCTGAGTCTATGGAACTCTCTTGCCAATTTGTATCTTCTTTTGCCAATGGGACTCTGCGCTAGCCTGATCTCGACTCGCCAATCATGACTCGCCAATTTGACTCACCAATTATGACTCGCCAATTTTGTCTTCCCAACTATGTCACTTCAAACTTGCCTGTGCTGCCCATATGGACGCATACTATTACTATTACTTTTATATTTGTTTATTTAGATTGCTGTACAATATCAGGTTGTCTTTTTTAAATTATATGCACCTTAATATGCATCGACCGTGATACTGTGTAGATCTGTGTTTTTGAATATTTGCATCTTAACTCTTAGAACTCACACATTGCATGGCTAAACCTTTATGCAAACCTTTTTGCATGAGTACATTACATTACATTTGTAGATTCTGCATATGCTCTCCTTAACAAATCTGCATTGCATGGGCTACCTAACGCATCTAGACATATTCTATTGATATTCTGTATTGTGCCTCGATGAACTTTCTGCATGTACATTTTTATTTTGCACGAACTTACACTTTATAGTAGAGCTTAGATTAGAGTAGGCCCTATGAGCATTTAGTTTTGTTGTGGACTTTGATGTGTTTTTAATGAGCTTTCTCCGCCATTTTGTATTGGATTCGTCATTGTATAGACCGACTGAACTTCGATGGACTAAAGAAATACAGAAGAAGAAAAAAAAAGCTTCGCTCAACGGACCCTTCAACACAGCTGTGGCAGCGAACTTGAAGGGGTGCGCCTGAAATAATAGGCGGGATATCCTTGATGATTCTGATTCTGATAGCCATTTCACACATATTCCTAGTTTATACGCTGGCGAAGTTACGTAATAACCGGATTAACTACCATAGCAATAGGTGAAAACAATTTTTGAATATACCGCGCTGCACTGACATGTTCACTCGGGACCTCTGCATTGAACAATATCATGATGATCACTTGCAGATTAGTATCTTTGAAAAGACCAGTATTGTATTCAATCTATGATTGCAGACATACACAGGTGATTAGTTCAACCTGCTTGTAGTGCAGCGCGATATGTTCAAAATTGTTCTCACCTATTGCTATGGTAGTTAATCCGATTTATTACGTAACTTCGCCAGCGTATAGGCCCTTTTAATTTTGAATTGCATTGTACATTAGATAAATAGGGCTATAAGTATTGATTTATTCTATTCAGCAATATCAAGGATTACTATCAAACTCCTAACTGTACCCGAAACAGCACAACTGCATTATTTGCTGATGATTCCAAATGCTTTAGATCAATCAGGGACCGTGTATACGCCGTAGAAGTGACGTCATAATCGGATTAACTACCATAGCAATAGATGAATACAATTTTTGAAGAGACCGCCCTGCACTACAAACAGATTGCACTAATTAACTGTGTATGTCAGCAACCATAGATTAAATACAATAACGCTCTTTTCAAAGATACTTATCTTACAGGTGCGAGTGATCAGCCTTTCTTTGACATCTATGGTTCAATGCATCGGTACCGCGTGAACGTTGTAGTGTAGGGCGGTATAGTCGAAATTGTATTCATCTATTGCTATGGTAGTTAGTCCGATTAACTACGTCACTTCTACGGCGTATAAAGGGACTGGAAACGGGATTATTGATAGCTATTGTCAAGCTATTTGTTATCAGATTATCTTTCACGACCTTCGATTGTATACGAGTTGTGCCGAGGGCGCGATGTTTGAATTTTATTATTTACTCTTGTTGCTCTACAAAATATCAAAAACACATCAAAATATTCCAATATCTTTTTAAGTTATGACAAATTGTGTAAAATGTCTATCCTTTGTCGAAAATAATTTCTGTGTAGCATCGAGAATCATTTACATAGGATTTTAGAGACAAAATGTGATAATTTTGTGGAGATACAGAATGCTAGAACAAACAAAATTATATTTTTTCTGGAATGTGTACACCGTACGCTTGGTATTCCTACTGATTTCGATACTGAAATAATTCTTAAGATGATGTTCTTTGAAGATTTATGTTGGCATTTCTAGAGTCTGTCATTATACTAGCAAACATGTAGGCTCATTTCGCAATGTATAAGACAAGCCAAGCGCAGTGTTGTAACTGTGCTTGATTCGTACTAGGGTCTATTGATCAACGTATTATTCATGCTTGCTCAACTGAGGATAATTTGTAAACCAGCAACTCGCATGGTACAATGGATGGAAGGCGTTTCCAGTCCCTCCATACAAGGTCCCTGGATCAATCCACAGTACACATGACTGCTTGCCCCTTCAGGATGACATCAATTCTCTTTATAAATGGGGAAAAAAACGTGGGACATGCATTACCATCCATCCAAATGCCAAATAATTTCAGTCACCAGAAAAAGAAATATGGTGAAATTTGACTATCGTATGAATAACAATATTTTATCCAGAACTGATTCTATCAAGGATCTTGGTATTGATATTTCATCTAGTCTTGTATGGAATGACCATGTAAGACGTGTTGTCAACAAGTGCAATAAAAAGTTGGGTATGATAAAACGTGCAGTAGGATTTAACGCTCCCGAAAGGGTCACAAGGACACTTTTTACAGCACTGGTCAGGAGTGATGTGGAGTATGCCAGCTCTCTCTGGAGTGGTACATCAAAACGTAATCTTCGATTAATTGAAGGCATCCAGAGGAGAGCAACAAACTACACTCTACATTACCCTGATTTAGACTATCGTGAGAGGTTAACTAAATTAAACCTCCTTCCTTTGTCTTTTAGACGTGAAATCCTTGATCTCACATTCTTTTTTAGATGTAAAATGGAACTTTATGACCTTAATCTTAACCATTTTGTTGTTTTTAACTCCACCCTCAAGGATCGTTCCACCACCAGATCATCTGCTGACCCCCTATTGTTGATTCCCAAACGATGCAAAACCGAATCTCACAGGGCATCGTTTTTCAACCGTATTGTTCCCCTGTGGAATCAACTTCCTCTCACAATTAGATCCACTGTCAACATGTCCTCTTTTAAGAGCCAGCTCTCTGAGTGGTACAAGAACAAACTAGAGGAGAGTTTTGATCCTTACAACACATGCTCTTGGGTTACATGTTGCCAGTGTTCTGGTTGTAGGCTTGTGTAGGTTCTTTTGTCTTGTTTGTTGTTGTTGTTGTTGTTTTTTTGGGGGGGGGGGAGGGGGTGTCCTCATTGTTTTGATCTTTGGTGGGACTGTCCTAGAGGTGCTTTGCACCTGTTAGTCCTTGCCTTTCACTGGTGCAAAATTTTATCTATACTTCCTTTTTTTGTATGGCCTTCTGAATATTCATGTGCAATATATTTTGATGTTATATTATAATTATTGTATACCAGTGATAAAGTGTAATAAATAAATAAATAAATAAATAAATAGGAGGGGATACCATGATTGATATGATTCTCAAATTCTGTATGGAAGTACTTTCAACGCTGACACCGCCACGTCAATGGGCCACAAATGTAATCGTTCTTCTATCAAAGAAAGGCGACCTCTCTCTCATGACAAACTACCGTGGTATTTAGCTTATGTCCATTCCCGCAAAAGTGTACAACAAGATCCTTCTGAACAGGATTCGACCTCACATTGATCCTATACTGAGAAGTGGCTGCCCTAACTTGTTTGCCACAGCCTCTCTGGTTATTTAAAACCCGTTTTCTCCCCTAGATTCTTTGCTTGACGCAACTGATGAATCTACCGGTATGCACTCAAACCAACCTAAAACGTCTACACCAATCAATGCAAATAACTTGCTAACTGTCTCCACCCAAGAACAAGCATAATGGCCTCAAAACTCTGATAATAAATTGTGACGGCCTGAAAGGTGCTAAAAAGCAAGCTGTCTTCAAATCTCTTGTTGACCATCACAACCCAGACATCATCCTTGGATGTGAAAGTAAGGTTGACATTTTACAATAATATCCCAACATAATTCCCTTTTCCCAACCAGATATACAATTTACCGGAAAGATAGGAACAAAAACGGAGGTGTTTTTGTTGCCATCTAACATGCCTAACTAATAGATTCAGACTGTGAATTAATTTGGGCAAGCCTCGAATTTGCTGTCTCAAAACCATTGTTTGTTGGAGGTTTCTATGGCCCCCAGACCAACAAGGCCACAGCAATTGATGAATTGTCTGATTCCATCTCCAAATTGTTAAGCCACAATAAGCGTAGCCATCTTAATATCATCATTGAATGATAAAAAAATGGCGCCGTTCTAGACCGTGTTAGTTCCATTAAAGATCTTGGTCTTGATATTTCCTCAACTTTCACTTGGGATGATTACATTAACAGGGTTGTTAAAGAGTGTAACAAAAACGGCATTGGTTCGTAGTGATTTGGAATATCATGCAGTCCTCTCTGGAGTGGTACCTCAAGGCGCAACATCCAAAGAGTTGAGGGGGTCAAGAGAACTCAATTCATTTTAGATTATCCCGAGGCTGAGTACAAAGAAAGGTTAACAGAACTAAATCTTCTTCCATTCAGTTTTAGAAGAGAATATGTCAATCTCAATATATTTTTCAAATGCAATCTGGGATTATATGACATCAATCTAGATGATTATGTAGTTTTTAATGGTATTAACAAAGACCGTCCCACCACCAGATTTTCCTCTGATTCTTTGTTGCAGATAAATCAGCTTTCTAAAACTGAGTGCCACAAGATGGGCGTTTTTCAGCGTATGGTGCCCATCTGGTGCCCATCTGGAACCAGCTCCCTAGTATTATCAGATCCACAAATTCTGTTGCTTCATTTAAGCAACAAGTTTTGGAGTTTTACCAGTCCAAATTTGCTCACACCTTTGATGCAACTTGTGTTTACACCTGGACCTCTTTTGTAAGTGTCAAAATTGCAGGCAAACATAACTGAACCTGCATTTCCCCCTCTAATTTATTTTTTCCTCCCCTTCTTTTTTGGATTTGGTGGGGCGGTCTTAGAGGTGAATAGCACCTGTTCGCTTCGTTTAAAAAAAAATGTTGTTCCTTTTATGATACTTTGTGTAATTTTTGATGTAACTTATGTGTAATATCGTAATGGCGCACTTGGGCTCCTTTGCCTTGGGGGTATATTCCATGTGCCAATAGAGAGCTCCCTCCTCTGAAATCCCATCAAGAAATAAGGTCACTCCGGGCCCTTATTTGCTGGTGGGAATTGTACGGGATACCGGGAGGGCACTTTTAGATTATGCCTAAAATTCCAGTTATATCAAGGCAGCCCAAGGTTTGTGTATGCTGACTATCGCAGAACGACTTCTGTTACACCTCTCCTCAACAACATCGGATGGGACTCCCTTCACACCCGTCGGCTCACTGCACAGGCCAGCATGTTCTTCAAGATTCACAACGTAGTTGATTTTAGTCTTCCTCCTTCATTTCCAACCAGCCACCTACCTAGCAAGGCAAGACCATATGGTGTTCAAATACAACATTCCAACTGCTACAATTGATGCATACAAATTCTCCTTTTATCCAAGAAGCGTCCGGATATGGAATCAACTACCATCTGCCACCGTCACTACTCAAACAAATGGTGCCTTCAGGGACTCAGCTCAGGATGTTGCGACCCCAGCTAGCTCCAAACTTCTGTAACTTCTGCAATCTCCTTGTACATAATGCACCCTCGGTTTCCTGATCTTCGTTTTGTTCCGATTTGTTTGTATCTTCACTCTTCACTTTCTGCATCAGCACTGTCTATGACGTCACTTCACAGTCATCCTAGTATAGCTTCCAGATAGCTTTTTAGGACTAAGCCACTAGCCTTCAGCTGGAGCTATCGAACAGATTCCAGATCTTGAGCATGGATGGCATGACACCTCACCCATCTCTGATAGGTATGAGACCTTAGAAACAGCGGTTCGCAAAGTTGCCGAAAAATGATTGGAAAGCAAGAGCGTTGCAGACTGCCAAATTGCCAGTCAGACAGAACCAAATAATGAAACATTCCAAATGAAACAATCTACAATCTAACCAACACCACTCCTCTGGTTGCAGAGTCAAGACTCATCAACTCACATTTCTCGATCATATACTGCATCTTACAGATGATGGGCCTGTTAAAGAATATGCCCTTTATATTCCACCACGTGGGAAGAGGAAAGCGGGACGTCCGTGTACCCAGGCCGTATACACTGTACTTGCAATATGTCCAGCACCTCCTGGGAGATACTGAAGGGAAACTGCAGCCAAACAAATTGTTTCGCTTGCCCAAGATCGCAACAGTTGGAGAAAGCTTTGTAGTCGCCTGCTCTGCATCCCAATTATGAGGATGATGTTCTGTAGTTGACTGTAAAAGTCTTCTATGGTTTCATCAGATATCGTGGATGTTGGTGCCTACACCTGTACTATGGTAAGTGTTGAACGGGCGGCATTGTAGTCTTCAGGTTTTAAGATTTGGCTGTTGTTTTGTCCATAATTACACCAACCCCATGCTCTCTATTTCAACTGTCCTTGTCCAAGTATACAACATTACTGTGTAATCATCTTCAGTAGTTAAATGACCATGATTTTATTTTTATAGCCACCATGTTTCTGAAGTCTTGCTCTTCCATACGAGTTGTGACAATCTCAAGTCTGCCTGCACTCATGCCCCGTACATTAAGCTTTCTTTGTTTCCTTTGGTTTATGCCGATCCTTTCGTGCTCAGGATTATCGGTAGAATCATCTACGTCATTACGACTGGGCGTAATCCGATCAACATAATCCATTTCCCCAGTAGCTGTTGACCCATCGCCTGGGTTGCGGCCGGACACACAATCGGACGCCGGTTTATCCGCCAAGGGCGGGTTAATCCTGACACTTAATTTAGGTGTCCTTTGTCTTGGGTCCAATCTCTACCATGGAAAGTTTGCTACATCTTTCTAAATATAATGATTGTTTGTTCTAGATTTGTTCCATCGTTTTCTCTGTCAACCTCCAGCTTCGCAACATCAGAAGAATACAGCATCATTTGGATACGGACACTAAACATCATGTTGTCCGGGCCCTTATACTTTCGCGTTTGGACTTTGGTAACAGCCTTCTCTATGAACTCAAGCCTCAAGATCTTCGCCGCCTTCAATCCCTTCAACTCAAAGCATCCAAGCTAATTTTCTCCGTTCCTAGACGTACTGATCCAAAACCTCTCATGAACAATCTCCATTGGCTTCCGATTAGCAACCGCATCCAATTCAAACTCTGTCTTCTGATTTATAAGTGCCTGACTGACTCTGCTCCACGATACCTCATCGATTCAATTAGTCTTAAGCCAACACCTTCCAGTGGCCCTGTTACAAGATCTGCCCTGGACAGAACTCTCCTAAACATTCCCATGTGCAAGTTAACCTGTGGTGATATAAGTCATTTACAGCTGCTGGACCGTCCATCTGGAACAGCCTGCCGCGGAACATACGAGAAGCTTCATCTCTCACACAATTCAAAAAGCTGCTCAAAACTCACTTGTACAATTTTTAGTGTTTTTCATTTTGTCTTTGCATTGACTTTTCTTGTTTTCCACTGGCTGGTTATTGTTTGTTTTGGTATTGTAGTTTTGCGCGTTTAGATCAATTTTTTGCATAAGCGCCTTAAATCACCTTTATGTACGTATGTATGTATGTATTTGGGTTTTAGCGATTCATATTTGGAAGAACTAATGTTTAATTGCAATATTTCGAAACCGGGTCTGGATTTGGTACCCTATCAGCTATACCGATAACTTGATATATTGGGAATCTGAGCATAAACACTTATTTTGTAAACAGATAATACTCTGTGATTATTTATGGATGGAAACTTAGGAAAACGCTATCAATGAAATAATTAATATATTAAACATACATTTTGTTTTGTCAACGATGAAAATCCGTTCACAGATAAAGTTTTTAGGACCTATAATATTTGACATTTGGCACGATTGTTCTATGAAAAGGATATAAAATTGTACCCCTGCTGATGATTCCTACTGATAAGCTGTCAACAAGTGTGAGTGGAAGTGTGACAACTAATTCAACAATAATCATCCTTCCTTGAGGCAATGAGGAATTAACTGACCAGACTAAAATATACGTCTCGTCCAATATTTATATCGCTATATTCATAGCAATATATCTGTACTACTCCATATGGTAGGCTATTCCAAACTTGAACTGCAGTGTGGATGAAGGTCCTGCCAGTAGAAACTGGTATTGTGAGAGCATGGCAAGGTATGGACAAGCTGCAAATGGGTAGCTCTTCTGACTTCAAATGGCATTGGTAGCAGTGCTTTCAGATCTGGTGGGCACAAGCTGGTGTGCATTTTGTAGAGGACTGTTGCTTGACGTCTTTGATGGAGAGATGAGATGTTCATGTTCAGCTCTGTGCTTGCTTCCTCTTCGCTCACGCCTATGATTCGAAGGGCCTTCCTCTGGATAAAGTCTAGTAATCCTAGCGTGGTGGCGCTGGCACTCATCTAAGACAGTGAGGCGTATTCCATCACATTGCGAACTTAGGCCTTATAAACGGTTGCTCTGTCTTAGCACAGGCTCTGTGCTGTACTCTGATACCTATGATGATCCAAAATATTCGCTACGCTCGGTTCTTGCTTCGCTCGCTCGCGGTTTGTGAACGGGGCTAGTTCTAGCTCTGCCTCTGACATCAAGTTTATTTGCAACTCTCCTCAGAGCGCCCAGCTTGTGTCCTGCTCTGGATGACACGTTAAAATGTTCTTTGTCCTGGTCAGCTTGCTGTTGACTGTGTCTCCCAGGATCTCCAGCTCCTCCTTCTCAACCAGTTTGGTTAGAACAATCAATTGGCTACATATTCATACCAAAATAAATTCATTATTATGAGTAAAAGTTGAGTTATGGGAATTTATATCTCCCCTACCCCTTAATTTTGTCCTATTTTTGGTGATTTTATGTGATTATCACATAAAATCACAAAAAGTAGGACAAAATTAAGGGGTAGATATAAATACGTCCATATATAAAATGACTTGTAAAAAAAAAGTGATACCACAATTTGAGACCACTACCTACCTAGCAGTGATCTAGAGGGTCCATACTAACTACCTATGGTGTCAAACCTTGTATGTAGTGGGGGATGAACCAACTCCTTATTTAGGGCCCCTGTGAGATCTTGCTCCTGGACTAGTGGTACCAAACAGAATATCTAGCTTGGTTGGATTCCTCTTTCTTGATATTGTCATCGCCTTACATTTCAATGGCTCGAAGGTCACCTTTCCAGGCATCTGTCTACCTACATGACCTAGGTCCTCATTTTCTCCAGGTCTCTGTTCAGGCTAACAGTTAAACGACCACAGGTTTGTCTCTAGATGTATTCTCACAAAACAAGGTGGAATCATCTGCGTACAGGTAGAGTTGGTTTTCACACTCATCACCGAGGTCATCAATGGCCGTGGGCCCAATATTGATCCCTGGGAAACTGATGCATTGATGGAGGAAGTACTTGATGATTGGCCAGATAAGACAACTTTGATGGAACGATGTGTCAGGTAGCTCCTAATCCAGGTGAGCAGCTTCTTACCGGATACTCCTTTTGCCATGAGTTTCGAGCAAAGCCCATTATGCCAGACCTTGTCAAATGCTCCTTTGATATAAAAGGCAATCAGACGCATGTTATTGCCTCTGTCCAGGGAGTTGGACCACTCTTGGGTCAGAATGGTAAGGATGTTAGCTGTGCTGTGGTGTGGCCTAAATCCATACTGTCTGTTTGTTTCCAAGGAGGTACTTCTGAAGTTGGTTCTGTTCAGATCAGCAGCCTCCATGACCTTGTGCTGCGCTGGTGATGCAGAGCAGAGAGATGGGCGGTACATAGATGGATTAGACTTCGAATCGCTGATAAAAGTGGTGATGTATGATGTGGTGATGTTGGTGCAAGCTTCTTCTGGGTTATTTGGAGTGCAAGAAAACCTCTCATTCCCCAGTAGCCTGCCTTATCGTACTGGCACACTTTGCGCTTGTAGGGTTTATCTCTGTACAGTGTCACGTTCGGTTTAAATGAACAGGGTCGTGGGCTGAAGTATACCTAGTCTTGCATGCACTATACAGGTGACATCTAGATCAGTGATGACCAAGTCAAAAATCTGGTCTTCTCGGATATGTTCTTTGACAAATTGCGTTAGACTAGAGCATTATACATTTCAAGTGTGCGGCGTTTAGCAGCATCTGTTGTACTGCTGCCAAGCCATTCCTTGTGGTGGACATTGAAGTCGCCAAGAAGAACTACTGATTGCACATTGAATTCAGAAAGTTTCGACAAGCCTGGAATTCAGATATCTGATGATATCACTGTTAGCACTATTGGTCTATAGACAGCAGCAAAGAGTATTTTCTGCGGCTTCATCGTTACTGAAAACCACATCAGCTCCAAAATCTACTTGTACATGGGTCAAAGTTGCTCCATTTTCGTAAAATTGTTGCAACTTTGTTCGCTAGAAGTTTCAGAAAAAGAATACTACGGCTTGCACTATCTGCGATGTTATACAGCAAAAAATCAAAAGGTCTGTAGGATTCAATATGAATCAACACGTTCAATGGCCTTTATATTTATTTATCATCCCTCTTCTGAACTTCACATCGTAGATAGTGAAAGTATTCTTTTCCCGAATCCCTTGAACTTGAGACAATTTGCCTCCATTTTTACGAAAATTGGAACAACTTTAATTTTTAACCCCTGTACTTGTCTCCATTTTATGAAATTCGGAGAAATTTTAATATCCAACCTTTGTACAACTTGCAATGCAAATTGACCGTGGAGCTGTTGAGAATAATAACTTAGAAACTGTATGTCATACGTCGCGTTCGTAAATGTTACATTTTTGTGATCCTTAGAACCAGACAAATAACAAATGTTTTTCTTAGTGAATTTGGAACATATTTAAATTTGTCCCCTGTATGATCAGATAAATACAGTTTGCAGACACGATTGATACAATAATCATTATACTAGAAAGAATAGTCGATTCAGAATGCTCATTGGAACGTTTGAGCAAGGTCAAATGAATAGATAATTGAGTGGCCCAGTATAAAAACGGCCCATGGCACATTTTCGTCATTGGGAGAAATCGGCACTGTAAATGTACGAATGTTCAATAAAATACATAAGAAATTTGATGCTTAAAAGATTAAATTGACAACATTCCCGAGTTACATTCATGATGTGTTATGTTTGTATGGATGACTTTTTGGTGACCTTTGACATTTTTCAACAGCGTCCTCTATTTTTCAAAAATGTGCCATGTGCCGTTTTTATACTGGGCCACTCAATTATTAGACACAACCTGCACTAAAAGCTATAGGCGTAGCCATATTCTGATATTGATGTGGAAAATAATGGTACAAAATGGATAAATAAAACCCCAGGATATACTCTATCTGTCATGGATCATCCACGGGTATTGTTATTGTTAATTATTCTTACACGTTATTGGATACAAATTACGGGGCAAGGTGAGTAAAATAAAAAAAGTTGTTTGATTTATTTGAAATAAGCGGTTGACATGAGCGGTTATACATAAGTAGAACTACGTGAAAGCCGATAGTGTGTATGTTGAGGTGGGGGAGGGGTGCCGGGGAGGGGTGGAATATCAATAATTCGGAATTCGGTACCCGTGGTTGCAAACTACAAAATTGTTCGAACACTTTAAGAGCCTGCCCTCCCCTGTTTTTTTCTTTGAAAAAATCAGCCCGGCATATTTCAGCCACGCAGCCCCTAATAAATAATGTATGCAGGTGCAATTCATGCCGGGAATTCGTGCCCCTGGGGTAGCCAGTTTCTAGTCGACACGCTTGTTTTATTACACAATAATGCTCATCTTCAGTTTTTCCCCAACATGCCCATGGTGGAAGGGGGAGGGGGTATGCGGAAAGCAGCGGAAGATATACATTGGGTACAAATTACGGGACAAGGTGAGTAAAATTAAAAAAAAGTTTGATTTATTTGAAATAAGTCATGACATGAGCGGTTATACATAAGTAGAACTACGTGAAAGCTGATAGTGTGTATGTTGAGGTGGGGGAGGGGTGCCGGGGAGGGTGGAATATCAATAATCATCCGAAAATGAATTCGGTACCCGTGGCTGCAAACTACATAATTGTTCGAACACTTTATGGTCCTCCCCCTACTTCATTCACCCAGGAAGTAGAACCAGGTCACTACCCAGGATACTTGCGCATTATAAAATATCCATATTATTATTATTATTATTATTATTATTATTATTATTATTATTATTATTATTATTATTATTATTATTATTATATAAGCTAAATATAAGCTCATTCTGTCATTGATTCATTATTATATTGACCTTGGAAAATCTGACTGTGACTGGCATGGAGCTATTAAAGATGGAGAAGCAATAGATTATGTAACGCATTGTTAACTTGTGTCGATTTGAAATCTGACAAGCTATTCATCGAAAGGTACCTTTTGTTTGGGACAAAGGGCTTCCGCCATTAAATCGGTAAGCTGACCCGACAGTGTTTTAACGCTTTACCTAGCAGGCTACTGTCAATAAGTGATCAAACGAAAGGCGCGTGAAAGTGACTACTGGAACGAAAAGTACCTTTTGTTACCATAACACACAAGGGTGTGATTGAGTAGCCGTAAGCACAAAAGGCACACATTAGCCGCTGATGTACAGTTCGTGATCACCCCACTGACTTCAGGGGCATCATTTAAATAAATTGATTGCGCTTGCTGAATGGCTGCCATGTCTGCATGTCTACAGTACTGTATAATGGTAATAGCTACGTATACATGTTACAAATAATAAGTATACAGGTATAGGCCTATATAAAAGTTGTTTCACAAATTGACATTTTATTTTAAGAAGGAGAATGTCATAAACAGTGGCGTACTGAAGGGGGGGGGGCAGCTCTTCTGTGAGGTCTTGGGAGGGGATGAGGGAGGAAGAGGTGAAAGAGGGGATATGAAGAATAAGAGGGGAACTGGAGGAAGAGAGAAAGAGAAAAGAGGAAGAAATGAAGAGAAATAAATAAATAGAAGTAAATAAATAGAAAGGTAAGAAAAATGATAGGAATGAGAGGTGACAAAAAGTAAGAGGGAATGGAGAAGGGAAGGGTGCTAAGAAGAGGGAGTGATACTTAAGCAAGGAAAGAATAAGTACAGAGAAAAGAAAAGAAAGGAATGGCAAAATGTAGGCCTTATAATAATTATTATAGAAACTAAACACAGCCCCCCACATAGGCCTAACACTAACAGCACTATAGGCAGCCATTCGATGATGTCAATGCCTTTATGCGTTACGTATTTAAAACACCCAGTCAGATATATTTTACACCTGCCAAGCACAAGTCACCCAATTTCGAAAATTGGACGTTGAATGTACACTCTCATGAATATTGATTGGCAACATTTTCCAATATGTCAGCGCTCAAATCGGACACAATAGAACAATAGACCATTCAGTGCGTTGGTGACCATGTGGTGACTGGGGTGTAACAGAATGAATGTATTGTTTTGAGTTGAGGAGACCTAACTACCGGGCCCAGCCGGCCGTGTCACTATACACAGGACACGCAGGAGGTAGCATTATTTTAAGGTTACTAAGGCAATAGAAACAAATTAGTTCGATCTTTCGATCGATATCGACCATCGATGCTTGGTCGATCCTTATTATTTATGAAATCAATTAATTTACTATTGTTAAGGGGGTACTACACCCTTGCCCAATTTTGTGCCTATTTTTTGCATTTTTCTCAAAACATGATGCAGTCATGTCTACAGTAGAATTCATCTCGACCTTTGCAGGACTTAAACCCCATTAAAAGCTATTAAACCAAGATAACACTCATTGAAACAGCTCAACTGATTAAATCGGATCTTCTCTGGTTGTGCACATGTGTCTGTTTTATATGTGCGGTACCGCTATGAGGTGCTATAATACAGCTTCAGTTGGGTAACTGGTTATAAAGGAAACGCAAGGAAACAATGGTATGTGGACCTTTGTTCACGAAATGAGACAATGGCCTGCTTTTTTTAACTAGCATTCCTGAAAATGAGCAACATAATGATTGTTGACTTAACACGGTTTGGAAATAATTTCTTCATATTTTTGGTGTTATCTGTCGTTTACATATCCTTCCTAAAACACAAAAGTGCGACTATTTCCAAACACCTAAATTAGCTAAAAATTTAGGACATGTTACAAAACTATATTTTCTAGAATTTCATAGAATAGTTTAAATGTAGCTTGTACCGTTTTTTGTGGCATCCTTCAGAACGGAGCGGTCCGTTACCAATATAGCTCAATATTTTCGGTCAAATCTCCATTCAATTAACACGGGGAGTTGGCTAGCTATGAGCTAGCTATGCTTTGCCCTCACTCATATTCTACGAAAGTGCGACTATTTCTGAACATCTAACCTAGCTGTAATTTTAGGTCATGTTAGAGAAATATATTTGCTAGAAGTTTGGAGAATAGTTTAAATATTGGCCGGTTATTTTTCACACAGTGATGTTAACTAGGCAAATGCAATATACTTCTAACATACACTATTTGTAAAGGTCGCGCGTCAATGGTGAGAGCACTGTGTATTGTGTATAGGAAAACGGACAATAACTACAGTATGAATTATAGCGCATTGGTGACAAGTAAGATATTTAAATAGATTCATCAGGTTTGTTGTTAAACATTATAAATGATTTCATTTGAACAAAACCAAAATGTAACTCACTATTGACGGTTTCGCCTATCATGGTCGGTAGGCATCATCAGAATGATGGTTGTTGATCCTTACTTCCGGTTGGACGAATCCCGGCCGACGAGGGTGTTTTAGTAGACTCACGAAAGTGGAAAAATCACAAGTTCACAATATGAGCTCCTCTATCCGACAGCTGAAAACGTAATTAGAATTTACGGAACCCCGAAAATTCATAAGCCAGGCAATAAGGTCCGTCCGATCGTGGATTACACTGGCACTATAGGTTACCAGACATCTCGGGCACTAGCCGACATTTTAGGTCCCCTTGTAGGAGGTACTGAACACCATGTTCGTAATATTCTAAGCACCTAGCGGAAAGTATGGCGGAAGTGTTTATCGAAGAGGGGGAGATTTTTAACTCCCATGATGTTGTCTCGTTATTTACGAACACACCCATAGATAAATCGCTGGAAGTGATTAAATCTCGGCTTGAGGATGAAGACTCTGAAAAATAGAACTCTGCTAACGGCTACCGATGTGATAGAATTATTACGCTTTGTGCTCACCACGATATATTTCTTATTCCGCGGAAAGATATACAAACAGCGGTTCGGTGCAGTTATGGGAAGCCCCGTCTCCCCGGTGGTGGCTAATCTGTATTTAGAATTCCTTGAGGAACAAGAACTGGCCTCGGCGCCATTGGATTGTAGACCTACTCTTTGGAAGAGATATGTCGATGACATATTAGAGATTGTTAAAAAAGTACCAGGTAGACAATCTCACCGACCACCTCAATCAAAGCGACCCCACGGGAAGCATAAAGTTCACATATGAGAAAGAACAAGAAGGCACAATCCCATTTTTAGACACTTTAATACTTCGGAAAGCGGATGGCTCGGTTAAGTTGTTGGTATACAGGAATGTCACCCACACGTACACCCACACCGACCAGTACCTTAACTTTGAGTCCCACCACCCTATCCACCATAAACTGGGTGTTGTCCGCACGCTTCTTTATAGAATGAATAGCATAGTTACGGAAGAGGAGGATAAGAAGCAGGAAGAAGAAAAGATCAAGCAGGCGCTCGGGCGCTGTGGACTTTCAAACAAGTTAAAGATAAAATGGTGAAAAATCAGAGCAAGTCTAACACCAAGAAAGACAGTACAAATCAGACAAAGGGACTTGTTGTGATCCCGTACGTAGAGGGACTCGCAGAGAAAGCCAATCGAATCTTCAGAAAGCACGGTGCATCCTAAAGACAAAGTTGACCCACTCAGCACCACCGATTGCGTATATGAGATTCCATGCACTAACTTTAAACACTCATACGTGGGGGAAACGGGTCGCAAATTTGAAACTAGACTGAATGAGCACTAAAAAGAAACGGCTAGGGTGTCAAAGACCAAAACCAACATACCGACAATCTCGCAAGCAATCAGCGAGTGAACAGTCTAAGTCCACCATTGCGGACCATGCGGTCCAGCAAAACCATGTCAACAATTGGGACAATGCTAAGATCTTGTGCAAAGAGTGCGATGCAAATACAAGAAGAATCAAAGAATCCATTTGGATCAGGAGAAGAGGCCCGAACGTCATGAACAGAGACGATGGGGCCCACTTCCTTAGTCACGTGTACCATCTTCTCCTGGCTGATAAAACACCCTCGTCGGCCGGGATTCGTCCAACCGGAAGTAAGGATCAACAACCATCATTCTGATGATGCCTACCGACCGCCAATAGTGAGTTACATTTTGGTTTTGTTCAAATGAAATTATTTATAAAGTAAGATATGTATATTATAGGGGCAAGGACTACAACTACTGCACTGGAAATTTTATTTCGGCACAGACAACATTTGTGGAGTTACAGTCAAAAATGAGGGAAAACCAATATTTGATAAATAAATCAATAACTACTTGCCTTGAGTTGCTGAATTTTCAGTGCAGTAGTTGTAGTCCTTGCACCTATAATATACATATCTTACTTGTCACCAATGCGCTATAATTTTTGAGAAAATGCAAAAATAGGCACAAAATTGGCCAGGGGTGTAGGACCCCCCCTAAGGGATCTGGATTGGGCGTTTTGAGCGTTTCGACAGTATTTTTTGTGGGACATGAGAGCACATCAGACATATCAAATTGCATTCTGAATACGAAGAAAATAATTTTCATTTTTTGAAATTCACGATATAATACAAATTTTATGACAAATTATTAAAATTTGATATTTTTCACATTTTTGATATTCAACAGTCCTCGAAGTAAATTTTATAAATCTAATGATATATTTTTAAAGTGTATGTAGCTGGGAGGAAAAGCCGACGATCAATTGAAAATGTTGACCTTTCATATTGAAGATATGGATTTTTTTCCCAAAAATTTTCCGGGTGTTTTGGGAAAAAAATACATATCTTCAATACGAAAGGTCAAAATTTTCAATTGATCGTCGGCTTCTCATCCCACCTACATACACTTTAAGTATAAATCATCAGATTTATAAAGTTTACTTCGAGTACTGTTAAATATCAAAAATATAAATGTTTAATGATTTGCCATAAAATGTGTATTACATTGCGAATTTCAAAAAATCGATATGTCTGATGTGCTCTAATGTCCCACAATAAATACTGTCCAAACGTTCATACCCCATCCCTTAAAGCAATAATGTGTGATTTGCATAAAATAGATTCCTATTAAAATGTTAGTTTTCACGGATAGTTACTAATCGCATTGTCTCCTTTTAATTTCGAACCAAACAAATGATAGGTAAAATGAAGAAAATTTGTATTTCATTCCAGCGTCTACAATTGCGTGTATTTAGCTCGCCGATTATTATTATCATGACTATCGGGAGCTTCACGCAGCTGATGGGATTCAAACACCACGAAGTTTCATGTACGCCACGGGTCACTAGCCCTGGAGGCACAACAACGACTTTGGAGCACGTGAAAATCAAATATCACCTACAGAGTGCTAATATTCCTTACAAAGCATGGGTTTGAATAACGCGCCAAAGATTCACAGAGGATGATAATAGTTTGTTTGTCCTCTACCGCACTTGACTGACTGTCAATGCAGGTCATTTTTATCAACCTTTTACAGTACGACAGCAACCACACCACTCCATGCCATACATAAATTCTCCCAGTCACATTTCCCCAATATGAAATTTTTAAAAAGTAAAATTTTAATTTTAATTTTAATTCTTTTAAAGTTGGGCAGAGGCGGGGTTCGAACTCACGGCTCACCGCTTTGGCTAGTATCACGTATACCATACGTCCAGCGCCTTAGACCGCTCGACCACGAAGAACTTGATAGTGTCATCGTGAAAATTTATACATATAATATTAATAAATCGCAACTTCATTACTGCATCATATTTTGGAATTTTATCTGCTTAAAACATTAATGTGTATTATAATAAAGCTACCATTATTTATTCGCTACTTGCACGGTTCCGCCATTATGCACTATGTGCGGGAGAGCCTCGAACTGGCAGCATACATGAAAGGAAGAATTATGTAACCTTACACAGAACGTTATGACTAGTTCAATTCCCATTCATGTATGCTGCCAGTTCGAGGCTCTCCCGCACATAGTGCATAATGGCGGAACCGTGCAAGTAGCGAATATTGTTGAATTCTCAAGCGCATAGAGACAATTAATACGAGGGTCCTATGAATAGGCCTACATACACAATACATAAAATCGATTTTGATATCGACCACGTGCTCTGCTGTACATGTGGTTTCCCGCAGTGGCGGAAGTTGTATTACGAAGTGGATCCGAACTCCATTTTGAAGCAAATGATTTTGACAAGGCATTGGATTGTTCCAGTTTGCATCCTAAATCCACATTAGACCCCTAATTTTATTTACAAAATCAAAAGATTAGATTATCATAACAACAAAACGGTAATCTTTTGTCGGGTCTAATGTGAAAATTACATTAAAAAATACAGTTTTTACAGAATTAATTTTCACTTAATTCCAAAAAAAAAAATGGCGTATATAAGATTGAAATAAATTATCTACCTTCTATACTAGATCAATTGTGACGCAAGTTGTTATCAAAAATTGTTGCGATAGATGTACAGTTAATATTCATATATTCCATTACCTATCTGATGGTACAGTTTTTACACAGAAAATATTTATTTGAAAAACCTGCCACTCGGCTTTTTTCCGGAAAGGTCACAGGGTCGCCGTGACCTGTGCAATAATTACAATTAAAATTTTTCTTATTCTAACAGCAAGCGTTTCTAGAATATATTATGGCGAAATGTGGTGTAGACAGCAACCTAGCTCACTTCCGGTAATTTTTACCGGCGTGACCTCTGCTGTTACGTAACGCAATGTTGAAAATCAGGTGGCATATACGGTTTTTCAAAAAACAAAAAAAAATGGAATACACGAGTCGTTCCTCCCTTCATTTCCATATTGAGCCCATAGATAAGATATGAAACATGAGTATAAGGCAAAGAATAACATGTAAAAGTTGAATTATTGTGGAAAAAATGAATGCTTTTGGAGCGCGAAGTAGCCTAAAAAATGTGAGAAAATGCATGTCACGATCACTAAAATGGTTATATCTACAGCTTGGAGGAAACGCCGGTCTAATGCTTTTCTGTTATGATAAACATTAATTAACCAGAGCTTGTATTAAATTTTCAGCGAAAATGAGCGGTGGAACAACCTAGTCGTAGGTTGAAAAGTTGTGTTCTTTGAGTCCTCGTGTCGTACCCGCACGTTGCAAGTGTCACGATGCTTCACGAAATGGATCCCAGCCGGCGCTGTCTATTTATGCATGTTATATTGATCAATATAGCAATTAAAAACGTCTATTGTTATATATATTTTATCAATGCAAAATACTCTATTGTGTAACAAAATATTGTAGTCGTCAAAGAAGGTAGTATCATCTCATTTAACTGAAGTACAAGCAGTTTTAAAAAGACTGTTGTTGAGTGAGATACCTTGACATGTTGAACGAGAAATAACATAGCACAATAATACCCGTTGCAAGCACAAGATGCGATGGCTTAGTGGACAGAGCGAAGGTCTGCAGTGCGGAAGGTTGAGAGTTCGATTCCCATCATGTTCTTCTTAGAATTTTTCAGTTCGTTTTTCTTTCTTTTTTTCTTTCCCTTTTGTCTTTAATAATATAGGCCTAATGAATGTCAGCTTGAAGGCCCACCTTTTTCATGATTTATTTCTTGTTGCTAAGTATTTCATATTTAGGCCTAATCCTACATTCGATTCATTGATATCTTTTTTAAAAATTGCATTTAAGTTCAGTAGCTTTCAATATGAAATAATTTCAAATAAAGCATGTCAAACTTAAGTAATTTTTAAGTTCAAGATTATATACTCGGAGTAGGACTATAAAGGAACATCAACACAGATTTTCACGATTTTTTATTTTTTTTTTACCCCTCCCCTATCGACAACATATTTTATGAGCTTTTATGCATACATATTAATTCACGAAAAGCACGAATTTCAAACCTAATATTTTGGCATATTTGTCATTTTTACACAATGTCCAACTTAGGCCTACACCTCGGATTAGCCCTACACCTAATTGGAATCAGCCAAGTTCGTTTTCCAGAAAGAGCAACTAACTTTGATGTCTTATTTAATCCCCCCATAGAACCCACAGTTAAGCGGTCAAGATATTAGGTGTTTTCTTTCATTTTATCTCGCTACTCTTGCTTCAAATGTAATGTGAAAACCTTCCTGACAGTTATTTATTAATATTATAAATATTGTTTATAAAAATAATTATATTAAAATAAATAAAAACTTCAAATTTAATAAAAATATGAAAACTAGGATTTAAAAAAATGAGTTAAAATAAAATCAAAAATCAAAGAGAGGTGCTAGCGGGGTTCGAACCAAGATCGAACTTCCCAATTTTTAAATTACCCCTGGTATTTACCACCAAGCCATACCACTGATTTGATAGATACGGTAATAATAGCAAAGTTATTCCCACTCATGGCTCACTCGTGAATTATATTTCTGGAATGAATTAACACCGTCCAAATAATGTAACACAAACCTTTATGCTGACTTTAAAATTGTTTAAACGTTGGGAGTATTATTTTCAAGGTAAATAACCAACAATGGACAATTGACAATGCAAGTTTCTTTGCAGGAAAAACATCGGCCTTACAATATATTGCGTGACAGTAGTCACGCACAAAGATAAACATTTCAACGTGTTCAATATACGACTAAAAATATACCCCAACCAAAATTGATGAAATTTTCAGGCAAGCTCACTTTAGTTATTCTATAACATGACACCCATTTTTGATTCCGGCGCTTTTTCGTGCTTGATGATATGAACATTTTTGTGTTCGTGACATGCAATTTTTCTCATTTTCCGAGCTACTTTGGACATGTTCAAGCTTCTTTATTGTCCATTTAATTCAACTTTTACAAGTTATTTGTTGCTTTACACAATGTTTGATATCTTATCTAGGGTACATAAATGGAGCAATATACGACCCGTGTCTTCCATTTCTGGAGCTATTTTGATAAAACGTGTTTGCCGGCTAAAATTTCAACATTGCGTTACGTAACTCGTGTTCACCAACCCGTATAAATTTTCTGTCGAACAAAAGAGGTCACGAAGTTGCCGTCGTACTGTTAACCTTTCGTGCAAGCCAGAGGAAGAGCGTGGCCTAGCGGTTAAGGGGACTCGATCTTTTGTGCGTAATTATAGAGGGCCAGGGGATGCACTCTATCATTAAAAAAAGAGCCCTAAGAATAAAAAACTGTAGTGTAATTCACGCCAGACACAATTTCTTTATATGACAAAAAATAATTTTTCTAATCGATCAAAAAACAAACGTTTTATATCAATTTTAAATTTAGCCTGAATCGGTTAATATGGTACCTCTCGCCCTTTTTTAGGTCAAGGCTGTTTTTACCATTATGCAGCGAACCATTGTTGAAGCTATTTCACATACATGTACAAAACATACTAGAGAAAGAATGAGGCCATATACTGTTGAAATATCTTTTGTTGATTTCGAATGATAATGTCATGAAGTCGTAAATTTTAAGGTCAAATTCCTAAAACCAAAACAAAACATTGCGACGCAGATATTTCCCGACTTACGCAATTTCATCATCACATCAGTGTCTTTATTATTTGTTTGAAACCTTTTCCCAAACGTTCGTGCTCTTTATACATAAAACGGCTAATCTATCTTTATAAAACGCGTCTTTTTTTAGTAAACAAAAGGCTAAAGATGGTATTATGAGATTTATCATTTATCATTACACTCCTCCACTCAACTGCCACCGTGGCCGAGCGGTAAAGCGCTAGACGCGTAATCAAAGGAAGTTCCGAATCGCTGGTTCAAATCCCAACGAAGCCTGTGAAACTTTTTTTTCTTCAAAATTCATGATCGCATTCCGAAATGAGTCACTTGTCAGTAAATCATGTATCGTATCCTTAAGGCATTGGACTGTGAATCCAAGGGTCAAGGGTTCGAATCCCGGGTCCGCCTGAGCTCGGCTGGCTCTTTGTGTCCTTGAGCAAGGCACTTCACTCTACTTGCTTAGTGCATCGGAGGGCACTTTAAGCTGTCGGTCCCGTGTACATGCATATTTTCTCACATTAATGTAGTGTGCAGGTTGAAGAACGTCACAGGCTATTCGAAAAGAGCAGGGGATCATCCCGGTACTGTTGACTGTACTTCAAAAATACACTCATCTACTCTAGGTTCCAGAGTAAAAAATAAGTACAGCTTGTCTGTACGCAGTGCGATAATACTCATACATATGAGGGAGGCACTTATAAGGAAGAAGAATATACACACACACAGTTTATGCGTCAAGTCGACGTATAGCCCCTACAATGCGTGTTTAATTTCGTATTATTTATCATGATTATTGGCGGAGCTGCATGCAGCTGATGGGATGTACAAACAAGACGTACTACGAATAGCGATATGCATACAGTTTATACGGTACGTCACTGATTACATGATTCAAGCTGGCGATGTATTTATTCAGCACTCGATCGGTGAGCTCAGAATAAAACCGGGAATACCCGGTTTTATAATCAAATGTTAAATTTTACTGTATTTAAAGCACTTCAGACTTAGTCTTTCACAGGGCATGTACACCGTACCAATGGCTATTACAATTTTGCCAAAAGTAGAAATTCGAAAAAAAAAAAAAATTAAGGGCGTTGCTGTGGAGTATATCACACATTATGACTTTTATTGTAATAAAGTAGTATTTTGTGCCTGTAGGGATACCCAGGGATATTGACCAATATAAATTTAGCGTTAATTCTGATTAATTAGTTGATAGTTAATTAATAACAAGTATCGAAACAGCATCGACGGTCGATCCAAGGATAGAACATATTTGTTTCTGGTGCCTAACAGAGGCGTAATATAAACAGTAAAAAGACGTATGTCATGATGTGATGCGATCATGAGTCGGAACTCGGAAATATTGATTTTGAGATACAGGGTGAGTCAAAATGAAATAAACTCATGTTTGTGGCGCTTTTGTACGAAATCTAGAAGGAATCCGCTGTAATTAAAAAGAGCAGATTCTGAATGGTTAAATTAAAAAAAGAATTGTTGTATTTGTAAATCGTGATTGGAGCGTATTGACTGGTATAGCGCGATATTCAAATGCAAATTAAAATTGTTTGGGAGGAGTGGTTTCGATCAATAATGCCTAGCGAATGGCCAAAAAGACGGTCCTCAAGAGTTCTTTTTTAACTTTTCAATTTATATTTCATCATATTGCGCTGCACACTTGTAAAGAAACGAGCCAAGCACAATACCGTAGAAACCCGTCTATAAGGAATAGAAGCGACTGTGATGATAGCATATTTCACGCTAGCGCCCTCCACAATATTATATCATTATGGAATTTGAGCAAATCATTTACCGACACAAGCAGGTATACAATGTATTATTTTATCTTTATTTCGCATCTCACGAGCATAGCTCACTTGGCAAGGCATAAGACTTTGGTTCTTTAGATCGGAAGATGGTGAGTTCGAGCCTCATCACGGTCACACAAACTTTTATAAACAAAATATTGTTCAAACTTTTCATTTACATTTTCTTGCATTTTCTAAAGACTCCTTTCGTGATCATTTTTTTTTCATATTTAGTTTAATTTATTCTATTGTTTTTCTTTTATTGTTTCTTTTCTTTGTCTTTTTTTCTTGTTTAATTTTATTTTTTCTTTATTTTTCTTTGATTCATATAATATTGGCAGGATAAGGAGAGGAGGGAACTAAAGACCCATTCAGTGATTTGCTCATCCGGACGATCGTAAAAATCATCAAAATTCACCTTTGTCATTGTCATAGATGTGGTAACATAGCCTGCTAGTGGTTCAGCAGAAAACCGTGTGACACATAATATACATTTGGCTACATTTTATTATACGATAAATACGAATTTATTAAACATGGTAACAAATATTCTCTAGCAGATCGGTTATACGATGGAACTGGTAGGCATAGGCCTATTATAAATTCGGGATATTAAATATCTTCCTGACGAGACAGATCTGCGCATGTGGTCAAAGACGATTCCTTACTAGCCACAGACCGTCCGCTGGAATTAGTTGAATCGCTATGGCTGTTGGTCGGACCTCTCATCATAGATGAACTCCTGGATGGGGCAGCTTTAATTAGCATGAGGCCACATTGATATGTAAATAGCGTATTGTTATTTAAATTTGCGCCCAGACGTATTGAGGGCGACAGTCAGGTTATCCAGACGGAGAATGGCTGCATATGCCGGGCATGTCAATTTGCTGAGTGAAGGCTGATAATCACCTTTCTGTATAGGTAATAAGCTAGTATATTTCGTGTACCAGTTGGTTATGACAAAAAATTAGTATCATATTAAATATATTAAATGTATAAACTTTGAAATTTACATGAATTTGAAGAGCAGAGCTTCGAAATGTAGCTAAGTCAGGTGATGTGAAATTCTGCTGCGTGACCCCTCTGCGTGGTAGAATTATATTCATAAAACATTGAATTTAACAGATATCATGGGTAGCCAACCACGATTTATCAGCATTTAAAATATATGTTAATTAACAAAGATAAATAATAAAGAGTACAAATGGCAATTAACTAGTAAACAAGCCTAATATCACAACATCCTGCGAGGTGATTTCCCGAACACATGATATGTTAACATGTGACCACTATTCAGATTTACCGTAAATATTTGGAGTATGCTTGCACATCATGCACATACACTGTGCATTTCTTTACTTCCGTATAAAATCAATAATTCGTGCTGGGAGCCAAGTAACATTGTCTGCTCAGAGCAGATTGGTATTTTATTTTACTTGAGAGCATAATAGAAATACATAAAGACGAATAAGGCGCCATGATGGAAGGTCAGGTCGGGTATCAAAGGTTATTATAACTTAAATACTACTTGTATTTCTCACCTTGCCTCTGTCACATATTTCCTTCATATTATTGACAGCAAGTCCTAATTTTGACTTTGCTATTGCAAAATGTCATTTCATATCAAATTAGTAGACTTTCTTTGAAAAAACATATAACTGGTGCCTGATGGGAATACCCGTCCGCCATTTCATTACACTGGATCGTTTTCGCCTGTTTTGCGCCCAGATGTATTGGGGCGCGCTATACTCTCATTGAACAGGCAAAGTTCGCAAAACTAACAACGTTGTTATTTGCCAAACTCAATTAACATGATCCAAGGGGTCGAACATGAATTATTCATAACGAGCTATAACGGATCGATAACTGGCCTCACTTTCTAGCTAGTAAACCAGCTGAATTTTTCATAGATTTTGCGTTGCTAATAGAACAACCGTGAATTTAGTGTCACCCCCTTGCTCTCATCTCTCCACATCGATTGTGACCTATCCCCGACATTGCCCTTATGAACTCACATCCTCCTGTTTTATTCAATACGCTGGCGAAGTTACGTAATAATCGGATTAACTACCATAGCAATAGGTGAAAACAATTTTTGAATATACCGCGTTATACACTGATACGTTCAGGCGGTACCTCTTCATTGAACCATATCATGCTGCACCTGTAAGATCTTTGAAAAGACCAGTATTGTATTCAATCTATGATTGCAGACATACACAGTACAGGTGATGAGTGTAACCTGCTTGTAGCGCAGCGCGATATGTTCAAAATTGTTTTCACCTATTGCTATGGTAATTAATCCGATTAATTACGCAACTTCACCAGCGTATAATGGCCGAATAAATTCTGACCATCACTTGGCTTGTTGGATTCGTCTATACTACATTCGCTGTCGAAGTGACGTAATAATCGCAATAACTACCATCAAGCAGATTGCACTAATCACCCGCGTATGTCACCAAACATAGATTGAATACCACTCTTTTCATAAATACTAATCTTACATGGCGAGTGATTAGCATTTCTTTGACAACTATGGTTTAATGCATAGGTGCCACGTGAACGATGAAGTGCAGGGCTATATATTCGAAATTGTATTCATCAATTGCTATGGTAGTTAATCCGATTAATTACGTCACATCGACAGCGAATAGCCTATAGTATGGGTTCAAGTGGAACAAAATAGTGTATGTCCATTGCTAGCTATGGTAATTAATCATGTTAGTGTTTACATCACTACTTCGGTGAAGACAAGAGAAGTGTGCCTTCTCTACCAACGCCTGTGATATAACAGGTGCAAGCGAAACAAAATTGAATGACCAGAATAGTTTCCTTTGTCAGATGAATTGATTGAAGTTTTTGAAGACACTCTATTCTTGATGGGACAATAGATTCAAATATGGAATAATTATTATTCCTCATCTTTTTTTTTTATTGAAAAACTGCAATTGTGGCAACAGAACAATATTTATTTTGATTTCATTTCAAGTAGAAACAAAATCGTGCTTAAGCCAAAAACGCACGCTACCTCAAGAATTGGGATGGCACAAAGGTGCAACATAGGTTTTATTGCAAAGACGAGGACAGACAAGTAGTTACAACACATCTGTCTAACCGTGGGTTTCGCTATTATTTAGAATAAATGCTTTTACTAGTTTCTATAAAACCACAAAATTACTAAAAAAAACTATAAAAAAAACTAAAAAAAAAAAAAAAAAAAAAAAACGCACCTAAAATTAAAAGTAGAAAGGTAGATTTGAAGAAAGATAAAAGAACATGTCAAAAAGTTAAAATTAAACGAGAATGAAAAAACGGAACCGGTGCCCGGACCATGCTCTCTTCAGCATGTCTTCAGTTCCAAAGTCTGACGCTCTATCAATTGAGCTATACGATCCTGATATACGAAACAGTCGTTATTATGTCAATACAATTGATTGGTGTTACAACATACTTAGATGGAATGCATAGCCACCCAGTGCCAGTATATATTTGCTCAAACTCCAAATACAACAAGCAACCAATTTTATTGAGGGCGTTTCTTAGGTATATCCTTGTAGACGGGGTTTTACGGTATAACACTTCAATCGAACTAGTTAGCAGCCCAAGACGCAACCCCTTCGCAACATTTCCCAAGCAAGTTTCAGTCGGACCGAGCGGGAGACCATGAATTACACAAGTTATAAGAGTTATTATGATTATAGAGGAATCCAAATTCACGCATTCCTACACCTGACTAGCAGCCTTTAGTTGGGTAGCTGTCGGCTACAATGCACTCAAAATGTGAAATGATTCGGCCTTGGCGGAAATTTTAAACTGCATTCCATCACCTGTTTTACACCTTCCGCCAAAACACAGGTAGACAAAAGAATGATTTAATTTTACAACCCTAAATGTCCTTGGATAGATGTCCTTGGATAACTAAAGGGTTGGTAAAATCGATTCGTAGAAAGAATATATTGTACAAGAAATCAATCAAAAAACCAACAGAGGAAAACATTTCTAAATATAAATCATATCGTAGTAAGCTAACATCTTTACTCCGACTGGCAAAACGTCATTATTTTTCTTCATTGCTTGAAAGAGAAAGGTACAGTATGAGAAATACTTGGAAGATTCTCAACAATATACTGAGAAGTAAAAGGCGTAACATGTCTCAAAAATTTGTAAGTAATGGGGAAACAATAACAAATCCTAAGATAATTGCTGATAAGTTCAATGAGTATTTTTCAAATATTGGACCCAAACTAGCACAAAGTATAAGCCATACTGGTAAAGATTTTTGTGATTATCTAAAAAATCCAAATAGTTCTACATGTTTCTTTAAACCAACCACTGAAGAAGAAATTCTGAAAATTATTGCAACTTTGGGTAGCAGAAAAAGTCCAGGTCACGATGGTATAGGATCTGATATTGTTAAAAGAGTTGCGAATGAAATTGCATATCCACTGCAAAGGATTTTAAATATCTCTTTAAACACAGGTGTTGTGCCAGATGATTTAAAAATGGCAAAGGTAGTTCCAATATACAAAAAAGACAACCCTGAAATGTTTGGTAACTACAGACCAGTTTCAGTGTTACCATGTTTTTCTAAATTGCTTGAACGAATTGTGTATAATAGATGTATTGATTTTTTAAATAAGTTCAATGTTTTGTATGATAAGCAGTATGGCTTTAGAAGCAACCATTCTACATATATGGCAGTTTTGGATTTTGTATGTGACATTGAAAATGCAAGTAGTGAAAAGAAACACACAGCTGGTATTTTTATGGACCTGTCAAAAGCATTTGACACCATAAATCATAATATTTTGATAAGCAAACTGGAACACTATGGTTTTAGAGGAGTAACATCTCAATGGTTTTCAAATTATCTTTCTGAGAGAAAACAATATGTGTCATACAATTCAGAAGTCTCATCTTATGAACCGATTTTATGTGGCGTTCCACAAGGATCTATATTGGGTCCTCTGCTTTTCATCATCTATATGAATGACATCGCTCACACATCTGAATTACTATCATTTATTTTATTCGCTGATGATACCACTGTTTTCTACTCACATGAAAATATTAATGAACTCTGTAATGTAATTAATAATGAGCTGAGAGAGGTAATTAACTGGTTCAAAGCTAACAAACTTTCACTCAATGCAAAAAAGACAAATCTCATGTTTTTAGGTACTGTGTCCAAAACCAAGGAAATCAATGACAATAATATTGTAATATCTTTAGATGGTTGTAAACTGACTCGTGTTAAAGAAGCCAAATTCCTGGGTCTAACTATTGATGAAAATCTTTCTTGGAAGAAACAGATTGTTAATATTTGTAATGTGTCTTCTCGAAATATTGGCGTTTTGAACAAGGTGAAGCATTATTTACCCGAACAAACTTTGTACAACCTTTACTGTTCACTAGTTGTACCCTATTTTAATTACGGTATTTTACTTTGGGAAATGCAAACAAGGCATATCTGAACAAATTATTTAAGCTACAAAAAAGAGCTTTAAGAATAATATCTCATAGTCCGTATTTAAGCCATTCAAGACCACTTTTTGATAAATACAATGTTCTTGATATATTTGATATGTACAAGAAAGAGTTGTCTATTTTTATGTATAAGTATACCCAAGGTATGTTACCAAAATCATTTGATGCTATGTTTAAGAGTCTTAAGGATATTCACAGTTATAATACTAGAAATAAGCATAATTACCAACTGCACAAAACAAGTACTGTTGTCTCAAATGGTCCAAAAATTTGGAATCAAATACCTTATGAGATTAGACAGGCTACCAACATTTCTCTCTTTAAGAGAGGAGTACATGCCTTCCTGAATGACAAGTAGATCCAAGTATGTTTTGCTTCATTATTATAGTGTAATATTTCTGTTAATCATTCTGTTAAATCATTGCCTCCACTTAATATGTCATCTCAAAGTTGTTTATCATTGCTTTTATGCTTTATATCAGCGTTTGTAATTTGCTATATGTAAATGTTAAATACTCATGATTATAGTACAATATTATATTTAAATTGATTGATTCATTATATTTGTCTTTAAATTGTTTGGCTACAGATCCTCGTTTTGTTTTTGTTCTGTTTTAATTTGTGTAATTTAATTATACAGGGGGTGCAGCATTTACAGGCTTCGCTTATCGTTGTACCTCCTCCATCGTGTTGTACTTTTTATAATTATTGTATTTTGTTGTAATTTTTGATGGAAATAAAATAAATCTGATTAACACAATACAGTTCCTTTCGACAAAACACTTTCGACAAAACACTTCTATATACATGGTCTATTCGCTGTTGAAGTGACATAATAATCGGATTAACTACACGCGGTATCTATGCATTGATGTACTTGCGAACAAAAGGACTATGTATGAATAGATGCGACGGGATTACCTGCGGAATTATCTCCATTATTAGCTATTATTCTATTAACCCTCCTCGTCCTTGCATCTTCTCTAGGCGTTAGGCGGCTTTTTATTTACACAATTGGGCGCTCAAAACACCAGGTTGGTGCTAGCGGCTACCCAAAGATGTCCGACCAAATCCTGACCATGACTTGGCTCGTTGGATTCGTCTATACGAGGAGTCATCCATACAAACTGCAGCACCGTCGTGGATTTTGCATTTGAATATAGCGCCCTACAAATCAATACACTACAAACATAGTACGTGAAACCGTGTGCAGCTACAAAAATGGGTGTTTTTATTCAAATGAGTATAACTCGGGTTTGCAGAAAGTAAATACAACAAACATGGGTTTACTTCATTTCGACTCACCCCGTATAGCCAAATTTATCCAAATTCAATGGGGTTTTCTGAAAATTTAATATTTCTCGAGTTCCGACCGATTTTGCTTGATCGCATCACATCAAGTTTTCTAAGCAACCAGCTATCCAAATGAGCGAAATGCTGGTGGGTCGGATGGCTTAGACATTATTTTTGTATTAGAGTCACGTGGTAGCCGTGACCAGCAAGTTAAAAAAAAGACTGATAAACATGATAAAGAAGACTAATAAACAGATGCTCCCGTGTTTATTATATTATTAACAAATAGCACTACCAAAACTGTCCTACCACGGGGCGATTCGCATGATAATAGGACAATAAAACATGTTATATGTATGAATGGTTGTTAAATCGATCTAGAGACCTGTCCCTCTGTCATCTTCAGCTATCGTAGAACTGTATTCCAACATGACTGTCATTTCAATTGTTATACTGTTCCGGTTGGTTTATTGCATACACTCTATAGAGGTTATACGTGTTCTATCACAGATGGTTCGATAAGCTGCATATCCTATCAGCGACTGCTATACCTTGTTTAGGATTTTCAAAAGAAGTACCTGCATGTGCAACAATGACTGTTTTAAAATAGCCCGCCAAAGTCATACAAGTAACTCCGAGGTCATGCATTGAATTGGTTTGAATGAGGAATACTACGGGAACCAGCGCCTTTTATTAGAAGTCACATATGAGTAACGTGGATAACCTCTATAGACGAATCCAATTTCACGCATCATTCCTACACCTCAATGGCAGCCATAGCTACGACGGAGACCCAGCTATCTCACCTAATATGTGAAATGAAGCGGCCTTGAAGGGTATTTTAAACTGCATTCTATCATCCGTGTTACATGTAGACAAAAGAATGATGACAGTTTACAACACAAAAGAATCTAACATCGAAGCGGCTTTAATCCATCCAATTGGGCAGTCACAACACCAGTTAGGTGCTGCGGGGACCCAATAATGGCCGAATAAATCCCGACCATGACTTGGCTCGTTGGATTCGTCTATAGGTGTGAAAAAATGTTTCACTAGTATGGAAGGCCAGCAGGGAAAAAACATTCAAAAAGAGACAAACAAATATGGAAGGCCATTAAAGTCATACATAAAAGACAAATTAGCAAAGCGGCAAAAATAACCAAAGGCCTATTGAAAGGAGGGACTGTCCCCAGTAGAGACACACGGAACAATTTGGCCCAGCCTATAGGAATGTGCAACTTTATTTTCCGCAGGGCTACAAAGAACAACAAGCCGCGAAATTTGGATATACAACTAAATTGCGCCGCTGTGCTGCAAAGAACTACAAACTGCGATATATGGATAATCAACAAATTAGAAAGAACATCAACAACTGCCGCTCAATAGGGATATCCAAGTAGATTGCCCCGCAGGGCTACAAAGAGTGTTTTTAAAATGCGTAAAACACAACTTGATTTTAATGCTAATTTATTGTATTATATTACCTTTTTAAAATAGCCGCGTGTGCGGGTTTTCAATGAAATATTTTTTGTGTAAAAACAGAAGGATCTTATGTATAAAAGAATATGAATATTAACTGCACATCATATATATATCAATACGTGATACCCAATTGTGGTACAATTGATGTCGTTTAGGAGGCAGAGAATTTTATTTCAAATTTGTATGCGCCAAAATATTTTTTGAATTTAGTGAAAATGAAGACCGATGTTGAAAAATCTATGTAAAAATTACAAAGAACCCCGGTAAAGGTTACTGTTTCGTTTTCATGCTATTCTAATCTTCCAGTTGTATAATTCTCGCTATTCACAATAAGGGCGCCGCCAGCGGTTTGCGATGTAATCGTGATGTATCATGGGAAAAGGTCGACATCCAAGTCCGCGCAATACGAATATTACCATGCTATTACATAGGAACACGTGACAATATTTTTTAGTTTGTCAAAATAAAGGTGTTACACGCGAATCGATACTCAATAATACTTAATAATGTGATTTGAAATGTGAAAATTTTCTATCGATTTGCGTGTAATACCGTTATATTGACAAACTAAAAATATTGTCACGTGTTCCTATGTAATAGCATGGTAATATTCGTATTGCGCGGACTTGATGTCGACCTTTTCCCATGATACATCACGATTAATCGCAAATCTGTTGGCGGCGCCCTTATTGTGAATAGCGAGAATTCAAGTATATTAAAATGTAAATTGATCATATGTATCCCTATTAACATTACAGTCACGCGGTAGCTGTGACCAGCAAGTTTTAAAAATAAACGACTGAAAAAGTTTTATTAAATTATTTATTGTCATAAATCAAGGATAATAATTTCAAACATCTATTTTTCGTTTTATTCGTTTTATGGAGTACCACGTAACCTGATGACTTTTCAAGTTTGGAGCTGTTTGGCTACATTCATAAAAAGAAAGGAAATCTACCAAATAACGTTGACAACGTAAAGAAAGCAGCAAGTTTAAAAAGCCCCCACCTCGGCTCACTTTTTGAAACTTGGTCCTATTTTGAACATCAGCAGGAAATCGGTGTTTTTATTTTATTTTCAACAAATACAGCATTTCCAACAAGATATAACGTTTTAACAATAGCATCACTGCCATTAACATGCCTACTTGTTATTCGTTTAATTCAATCATTAATCATAAACTTAATTATTATAAAACACAACATATATAGGATATTGGCTTACCATGCAAGAACAACATAAAATGAATGCTTACAAATTAATATTGCATCGGCACATTAAAGATACATCCCAATGTCGAGGAGCTTAAAACTACCTTTTGCCAGCATTTTGGCACTTGTGCCAACTCTTTCCATCTATGCTGGATTTTCTCCAAATTGGTACTTACACCTTGTCCCATTTTGTATGCTCCTACCTACACTACTCTATTTTTTTAAATCTTTCAACCTGTTTACTACCTTCTCTACCTAAAAACCCCTGTCAGTATAACAGCAAGAGCTGACTTCAAGAACTCTCTTCCAACTCGGAGCTCACCCAGCCTCTACATGTTACCTCGCCAGTGTGGTATGAGTAGGCAGAAGGAAGGGACACTTTTGTAGAGTGAACCTTCTTTAACCCAATACTCGAATGTAAGTTCATACGTGCTGGTATTAAACAATTTCCAAAAGTTTAAACTGACTTTCAGCACAAAAATTCACTAACCTTGAATTTTCGATGTGTGACACACATCTTCATCAGAAGAAGTCCTAAGATGTTGTGATGGACTTGCCCATTTGTTGACCATTGGCGACTTTTGGTCGAATGAGGGCGTTGTATAAGGTTGGCAATTCCAGTCCTTGATCGCGATTTAGTTCTGGCGATTTTTTCTTGATCTGGATGGCCTCCCGCACTAAACGGGGGTACTCTCTATCATCCTTGGCTAAAACCTTTGTGGATTCCCAGTCAATATTGTGGCGAGAGTCTGTTTTATGCTCTGCAACAGCAGAGGGTTTGCGGCTGGGGGCGATTGACTTGTGCTCCTTCAGTCTATCTCCCAGTTGTCTACCGTTCTGGCCGATATACGAACTGGTACATTCGCCGCAGGGAATCTCGTAGACTACACCTGATTTTTTCTCTGTTGGCGTGGGATCCTTGGGTGAGACTAAAAGACAATATTGACTGGGAATCCACAAAGGTTTTAGCCAAGGATGATAGAGAGTACCCCGTTTAGTGCGGAGGCCATCCAGATCAAGAAAAATCGCCAGAACTAAATCGCGGTCAAGGACCCTCATTCGACCAAAAGTCGCCAATGGTCAACAAATGGGCAAGTCCATCACAACATCTTAGGACTTCTTCTGATGAAGATGTGTGTCACACATCGAAAATTCAAGGTTAGTGACTTTTTGTGCTGAAAGTCAGTTTAAACTTTTGGAAATTCTTTAACCCAGCTATGGGTAAATAGCGAATACTAGCTATGGTTTAAATAGTCGTCAATGGTCAACAGCATTGATGTATCTGTAGCGCCGGAGGAATCAACGGTATGGTCAACGACAAAACACAATTACACAAAGCTCACATCTAGCATCCAGGGAGATGGTTTGTGTCAAGAGGAGGCTAGTACTGTAAGAACTCAGGAATGGCCCTCTACTGTTGGTACGGAAGTACCTGGCCACCCACCGTACTATTTGGCCTCGAATGTAAACATGAGAGTACGAAATCAAAAGAAAACGAGGGTATCGGAAGGTGCGACCCGCAGGCCGAAAGATACGTCAATGTCAGGAGGAAAGATTGAAGTTGTGGAGAAGGAGATGGTTGCAAACAATATTAAGATCCTAGGAGTAACAGAGTTGTGGTGGCTTGGACAAGGAAGGTTCACTACAGATGATGGAAGTATGTTCATCTATTCTGGAAAAGATACTGGAAGTAAGCGAGGAGGTGTGGGTTTCATAATAGAAAGAACCACAGCCAAGTGCGTTTTGGGATATAATCCAATAAATGAGAGAGTGATGACTGTAAGACTGCAAGGACATCCTTTAAATATTCTATCATACAAGTTTATGCACCAACATCAGATGCATCAGAAAGCGAGATGACAGACTTCTATGAGATGGTACAAGGAGTTATGGATAGTATACCTAGAAGAGATTTACTCATCGTACTGGGGGATTGGAATGCAAAGATTGGCAAAATGAAGGAGAAAACTGGGTGTATAGGCCAATATGGACTTGGGATCAGAAATTAACGTGGAGACAGACTGAAGACATTTTGTGAAGCTAATAACCTAGTCAATGGGAACACGTTATTCCAGCAGCATCCACGGAGGCTGTGGACTTGGATGAGCCCAGGAGATAGAACAAGAAATCAGATCGATTACATCATGGTCAGGAAGAGGTGGAGAACATCACTCCAAAATGTCAGGACACGACCAGGCGCTGACTGTGGTAGTGACCATCAGCTACTTGTAGCCAAAGTGAAACTAAAACTGAGAGCTAAGAGAGACAATGCACCACCTACCAGGTATGATGTTGACAACATCCCCACTCAATATCCAGTAGATGTGAAGAACAGGTTTGACGAGTTACTGAAAGTTAATGAAGAGGAGCAGACCCCAAATGAATTGTGGGAAGACATGAAAGAAGCAGTCCAGAGCGCAGCAAAGAATTACATACCCAGAAAGAAGAAACGGAAACAGTCGTGGATCTCTCAGCAGACCTTAAACCTAGCTGATGACAGGAAGAGAGCAAAGGCAAATGGAGGAAAGGAAGAATGGGCACGCTTAAACAAAGAGGTCTCCAAAAGTGTTAAGGAGGACAAAAGAAACTACATCGAAAGGAAGTGTGTGGAAATGGAAAGATGTAAGGGTGACTCAAAAATAGCTTTTAGTATTGCCAAAGAACTTACTAAGAAGTGGACCCCCAGGATGGATGTTATAAATGATGAGAAAGGTAACACTCTTACCGAAAGTGAAGACATCAAAAGGCGATGGGTTCAGTATAGTTCCCAGCTGTTTGAGGGACAAGGTGTATGTACAGTGTGAAACAAGTGAGGAAGAACCTCCACCATTGAGATCCGAAGTTGAGCTTGCCATGGAACAAATGAAAAATGCTAAGTCACCTGACATTGATAACCCAGCAAACACAAAAACATTTTAAAAACGTTTTAAATAAGTTATATTTTGGCTTTTGGTTTAGGTAAAAACGTTTTAATAACATTAAAATGTCGGGTTATATAAAGGTCATGATAACGTTTTAACACGTTTTGTATGAAAACACACTACAACAATATTTTTAAACGTTTTCAAAAAATGTTATTGTAAACTATTTTTACAAACATTTTTGCCAAATATTATGTCAATNC